>NW_022995859.1:7044-10604 GCF_900245975.1 Drosophila guanche | reverse complement strand
TAAAAAACAAGTTCTGCCATAGAAATAAACCCGACTTTTCCCGAGTTTTTAAAATCAAAATTTGGAAAAAAAAAATCTCACAACAATCAACAATTTTGCATTACAAAGCTTTACCCAGACGGTAGGCCAAAACCAAACAGAGTTTGGATCCATTTTATAGCAGTATCAGTCAACTTTTCAGATAATCAAAGTTTTTTACAACCACAATTAAGATACTTAAGTTATGTGAAAAAACAAACCGCAACCTCTGAAAAAAGTTCTTAAAAAACAAGATCTGCCATAGAAAATAAAAGCGACTTTTCCCGAGTTTTTAAAGTTAAAATTTCGAAAACAAAAAATCTCACAACTAAAAATTACTTCCTTAATAAGTTCTTAACAAAAAGTTCTGCCATAGAAAATAAACCCGACTTTTCTCGAGTTTTTAAAGTAAAAATTTCGAAATCAAAAAATCTCACAACAATAAGCATTTTTGCATTACAAAGCTTTACCCAGACGGTAGGCCAAAACCACACAGAGTTTGGATCCATATTATAGCAGTATCAATCAACTTTTCAGATAATCAAAGTTTTTTGCAACCAGATCTAAACTAAACCTTCAACTTAAAATTACATCCTTAATAAGTTCCTAAAAAACAAGTTCTGCCATAGAAAATAATTCCGACTTTTCCCGAGTTTTTAAAGACAAAATTTGGAAAAAAAAATCTCACAACAATAAGCATTTTTGCATTTCAAAGCTTAACCGAGACGGTAGGCCAAAACCACACAGAGTTTGGATCCATGTTATAGCAGAATCAATCAACTTTTCAGATAATCAAAGTATTTTGCAACCAGATCTAAGATCCTTAAGTTATGAAAAAAAAAGAAACCGCAACCTCTAAAAATACCTTAAACTAAAAATTACTTCCTTAATAAGTTGTTAAAAAACAAGTTCTGCCATAGAAAACAAACCCGACTTTCCCGATTTTTTAAAGTCAAAATTTGGAAAAAAAAAATCTCACAACAATCAACAATTTTGCATTACAAAGCTTTACCCAGACGGTAGGCCAAAACCACACAGAGTTTGGATCCATTTTATAGCAGTATCAATCAACTTTTCAGTTAATCAAAGTTTTTTGCAACCAGATCTAAACTAAACCTTCAACTAAAAATTACATCCTTAATAAGTTCCTAAAAAACAAGTTCTGCCATAGAAAATAAATCCGACTTTTCCCGAGTTTTTAAAGTAAAAATATCGAAAAAAAAAATCTCACATCAATCAACATTTTTGCATTTCAAATCCTTACCCAGGCGGTACGCCAAAACCACACAGAGTTTGGATCCATTTTATAGAAGTATCAATCAACTGTTCAGATAATTAAAGTTTTTTACAACCAAAATTAAGATACTTAAGTTATGTGAAAAACAAACCGAAACCTCTGAAAAAACCTGAAACTAAAAATTACTTCCCTAATAAGTTCTTAAAAAACAAGTTCTGCCATAGAAAATAAACCCGACTTTTCCCGAGTTTTTAAAGTCAAAATTTGGAAAAAAAATCTCACAATAATCAACAATTTTGCATTACAAAGCCTTACCCAGACGGTATGCCAAAACCACACAGACTTTGGATCCATTTTATAGCAGTATCAATCAACTTTTCAGATAATCAAAGACTTTTACAACCAGAATTAAGATACTTAAGTTATGTGAAAAAACAAACCGCAACCTCTGAAAGAACCTTAAACTAAAAATTACATCATTAATAAGTTCCTAAAAAACAAGTTCTGCCATAGAAAATAAACCCGACTTTTCCCGAGTTTTTAAAGTCAAAATTTGGAAAAAAAAAATCTCACAACAATCAACAATTTNCAAAGCTTTACCCAGACGGTAGGCCAAAACCACACAGAGTTTGGATCCATTTTATAGCAGTATCAATCAACTTTTCAGATAATCAAAGACTTTTACAACCAGAATTAAGATACTTAAGTTATGTGAAAAAACAAACCGCAACCTCTGAAAGAACCTTAAACTAAAAATTACATCATTAATAAGTTCCTAAAAAACAAGTTCTGCCATAGAAAATAAACCCGACTTTTCCCGAGTTTTTAAAGTCAAAATTTGGAAAAAAAAAATCTCACAATTATCAACAATTTTGCATTACGAAGCTTTACCCAGACGGTAGGCCAAAACCACACAGAGTTTGGATCCATTTTATAGCAGTATCAATCAACTTTTCAGATAACTAAAGTTTTTTTACAACCATAATTAAGATATTTAAGTTATGTGAAAAAACAAACCGCAACCTCTGAAAAAACCGTAAACTAAAAATTACAAAATTGCTAGTTCTTAAAAAACAAGATCTGCCATAGAAAATAAAAGCGACTTTTCCCGAGTTTTTAAAGTAAAAATTTCGAAACCAAAAAATCTCACAACAATCGACGTTCTTGCATTTCAAAGCTTTTCCGAGACGGTAGACCAAAACCGCAAACAGTTTGGATCCATTTTATAGCAGTATCAATTAACTTTTCAGATAATCAAAGTGTTTTACACCCAAAATTAAGATACTTAAGTTATGTGAAAAAACAAACCGCAACCTCTGAAAAAACCTTAAACTAAAAATTACATCCTTAGTAAGATCCTTAAAAACAAGTTCTGCCATAGAAAATAAACCCGACTTTTCCCGAGTTTTTAAAGTAAAAATATCGAAAACAAAATCTTACATCAATCAACATTTTTGCATTTCAAATCCTTACCCAGGCGGTACGCCAAAACCACACAGAGTTTGGATCCATGTTATAGAAGTATCAATCAACTGTTCAGATAATCAAAGTTTCTTACAACCAAAATTAAGATACTTAAGTTATGTGAAAAACAAACCGCAACCTCTGAAAAAACCTGAAACTTAAAATTACTTCCCTAATAAGTTCTTAAAAAACAAGTTCTGCCATAGAAAAGAAACCCGACTTTTCCCGAGTTTTTAAAGTCAAAATTTGGAAAAAAAATCTCACAACAATCAACAATTTTACATTACAAAGCTTTACCCAGACGGTAGGCCAAACCACACAGAGTTGGGATTCATTTTATAGCAGTATCAATCAACTTTTCAGATAATCAAAGACTTTTACACCCAAAATTAAGATACTTAAGTTATGTGAAAAAACAAACCGCAACCTCTGAAAAAACCTTAAACTAAATATTACATCATTAATAAGTTCCTAAAAAAACAAGTTCTGCCATAGAAAATAAACCCGACTTTTCCCGAGTTTTTAAAGTCAAAATATGGAAAAAATAAAAATCTCACAACAATCAACAATTTTACATTACAAAGCTTTACCCAGACGGTAGGCC
The DNA here is from genome assembly GCF_900245975.1 of Drosophila guanche. NCBI lineage: Eukaryota > Metazoa > Arthropoda > Insecta > Diptera > Drosophilidae > Drosophila > Drosophila guanche. Next base: position 7,281 of record NW_022995859.1, on the reverse strand, counting down.
AAACCACACAGAGTTTGGATCCATTTTATAGCAGTATCAATCAACTTTTCAGATAATCAAAGTTTTTTACAACCACAATTAAGATACTTAAGTTATGTGAAAAAACAAACCGCAACCTCTGAAAAAACCTTAAACTAAAAATTACAAAATTGCTAGTTCTTAAAAAACAAGTTCTGCCATAGAAAATAAACCCGACTTTTCCCGAGTTTTTAAAGTCAAAATTTGGAAAAAAAAAAA
>NW_022995859.1:0-1743 GCF_900245975.1 Drosophila guanche | reverse complement strand
AAAAAAAAAAAATCTCACATCAATCAACATTTTTGCATTTCAAAGCTTTACCCAGACGGTAGGCCAAAACCACACAGAGTTTGGATCCATTTTATAGCAGTATCAATTAACTTTTCAGATAATCAAAGTGTTTTACACCCAAAATTAAGATACTTAAGTTATGTGAAAAAACAAACCGCAACCTCTGAAAAAACCTTAAAATAAAAATAACATCCTTAGTAAGATCCTTAAAAACAAGTTCTGCCATAGAAAATAAACCCGACTTTTCCCGAGTTTTTAAAGTCAAAATTTGGAAAAAAAAATCTCACAATTATCAACAATTTTGCATTACAAATCTTTACCCAGACGATAGGCCAAAACCACGCAGAGTTTGGAGCCATTTTATAGCAGTATCAATCAACTTTTCAGATAACTAAAGTTTTTTTAAAACCAAAATTAAGATATTTAAGTTATGTGAGAGAAAAAACCTTAAACTAAAAATTACATCCCTAATAAGTTCCTAAAAAACAAGTTCTGCCATAGAAAATAAACCCGACTTTTCCCGAGTTTTTAATGTAAGAATATCGAAAAAAAATCTCACATCAATCAACAGTTTTGCATTTCAAATCCTTACCCAGGGGTAGGCCAAATCCACAAACAGTTCGGATCTATTTTAAAGCAGTATCAATCAACTTTTCAGATAATCAAAGATATTTACAACAAAAATTAAGATACTTAAGTTATGTGAAAAAACAAACCGCAACCTCTGAAAAAACCTTAAACTAAAAATTACATCCTTATTAAGTTCCTTAAAAACAAGTTCTGCCATAGAAAATAAACCCGACTTTTCCCGAGTTTTTAAAGTCAAAATTTGGAAAAAAAAAAATCTCACAATTATCAACAATTTTGCATTTCAAAGCTTTTCCGAGACGGTATTTATGTAGTTATGTGAAAAAACAAACCGCAACCTCTGAAAAAACCTTACACTAAAAATTACAAAATTGCTAGTTCTTAAAAAACAAGATCTGCCATAGAAAATAAACCCGACTTTACCCGAGTTTTTAAAGTTAAAATTTGGAAAAAAAAAATCTCACAATTATCAACAATTTTGCATTACAAAGCTTTACCCAGACGGTAGGCCAAAACCACGCAGAGTTTGGATCCATTTTATAGCAGTATCAATCAACTTTTCAGATCATTAAAGTTTTTTTAAAACCAAAATTAAGATATTTAAGTTATGTGAAAGAAAAAACCTTAAACTAAAAATTAAATCCCTAATAAGTTCCTAAAAAACAAGTTCTGCCATAGAAAATAAACCCGACTTTTCCCGAGTTTTTAAAGTAAGAATATCGAAAAAAAATCTCACATCAATCAACAATTTTGCATTTCAAATCCTTACCCAGGGGTAGGAAAAATCCACAAACAGTTCGGCTCCATTTTATAGCAGTATCAATCAACTTTTCAGAAAATCAAAGATTTTTACAACAAAAATTAAGATTAAGAGATTGGATCCATTTTATAGCAGTATCAATCAACTTTTCAGATAACTAAAGTTTTTTTTTTATAACCAAAATTAAGATATTTAAGTTATGTGAAAAAACAAACCGCAACCTCTGAAAAAACCTTAAACTAAAAATTACATCCCTAATAAGTTCCTAAAAAACAAGTTCTGCCATAGAAAATAAACCCGACTTTTCCCGAGTTTTTAAAGTAAAAATATCGAAAGAAAAAAAATCTCACATCAATCAACATTTTTGCATTTCA
>NW_022995858.1:18264-19690 GCF_900245975.1 Drosophila guanche | reverse complement strand
AGGGTATATTGTATTTGTGCACAAAGTTAATGTATGTAACACACAGAAGGAATCGTTTCCGACCCCATAAAGTGTATATATTCTTGATCACCATCAATAGCCGAGTCGATTGAGCCCTGTCTGTCTGTCCGTCTGTCCGTCCGTCTGTCCGTCCGTCTTGTTGAGCACCTGAATCTCGGAGACTATAAAAGCTAGAGCTACCAAACTTTGCATCCAGACTTCTGTATGCTCACACTGTTACAAGTGTATTTAAAAAATGTGCCCTGCCCCCTTCCGCCCCGCAAAAGGGCGAAAACCTTCCAAATCTACAATTTTAAAGATAAAAGAAAACAAAACATTCTGTAGGGAATGGCCATATCTATCAGATCACCAAATTGGGATCCGATTGGATCATTATTAGAGCCAGAAAGAAGAAATTAATTAGCAGTGGCTAAACCCACACTGTCCTGCAAATCTACAATTTTAAAGATAAAAAAAAACTAAAAACACCATTCTGTAGGGAAGGCCCCCCCCCCCTCACGCAGCTTATATTTGTTTTATACCCGGTACTCGAAGAGTAAAAAGGGTTTATTGTATTTGTGCACAAAGTAAATGTATGTAACACACAGAAGGAATCGTTTACGACCCCATAAAGTGTATATATTCTTGATCACCATCAATAGCCGAGTCGATTGAGCCCTGTCTGTCTGTCCGTCTGTCCGTCCGTCTTGTTGAGCACCTGAATCTCAGAGACTATAAAAGCTAGAGCCACCAAATTTTGCATCCAGACTTCTGTATGCTCACACTGTTACAAGCGTGTTTAAAAAATGTGCCCCGCCCCATTCCGCCACCGGAAAAGGGCGAAAACCTCCTAAATCTACAATTTTAAAGATAGAAGAAAACTAAAAACGCCATTCTGTAGGGAATGGACATATCTATCAGATCAATACATTGGGATCCGATTGGATCATTATTATAGCCACAAAGAAGAAATTAATTAGCAGTGGCTAAACCCACACTGTCCTGCAAATCTACAATTTTAAAGATAAAAAAAACTAAAAACACCATTCTGTATGCTCACACTGTTACACGTGTATTTAAAAAATGTGCCACGCCCCCGTCCGCCCCCGCAAAAGGGCGAAAACCTCCCAAATCTACAATTTTAAAGATAAAAGAAAACAAAAAACGCCATTCTGTAGGGAATGGCCATATCTATCAGATCACCAAATTGGGATCCGATTGGATCATTATTATAGCCAGAAAGAAGAAATTAATTAGCAGTGGCTAAACCCACACTGTCCTGCAGCTTTTGTTGTTCTTTTCACATTCTCTCATTCACACTCTGCTTCACTCGGCCTCTGCCTCTGCCGACTTTAAACCACCCCCCCCCCCCCCCCCCCCCCCCCCCCCCCTCCCCCCCCCCCCCCCCCCCCCCCCCCCCCCACCC
>NW_022995858.1:14490-15383 GCF_900245975.1 Drosophila guanche | reverse complement strand
CCCCCCCCCCCCCCCCCCCCCTCACGCAGCTTATATTTGTTTTATACCCGGTACTCGAAGAGTAAATAGGGTATATTGTATTTGTGCACAAAGTTAATGTATGTAACACACAGAAGGAATCGTTTCCGACCCCATAAAGTGTATATATTCTTGATCACCATCAATAGCCGAGTCGATTGAGCCCTGTCTGTCTGTCCGTCTGTCCGTCCGTCTGTCCGTCCGTCTTGTTGAGCACCTGAATCTCAGAGACTATAAAAGCTAGAGCCACCAAATTTTGCATCCAGACTTCTGTATGCTCACACTGTTACAAGTGTATTTAAAAAATGTGCCCCGCCCCATTCCGCCCCCGCAAAAGGGCGAAAACCTCCCAAATCTACAATTTTAAAGATAGAAGAAAACTAAAAACGCCATTCTGTAGGGAATGGCCATATCTATCAGATCACCAAATTGGGATCCGATTGGATCATTATTATAGCCAGAAAGAAGAAATTATTTAGCAGTGGCTAAACCCACACTGTCCTGCAGCTTTTGTTGTTCTTTTCACATTCTCTCATTCACACTCTGCTTCACTCGGCCTCTGCCTCTGTCCTGCAGCTTTTGTTGTTCTTTTCACATTCTCTCATTCACACTCTGCTTCACTCGGCATCTGCCTGTGCCGTTCCTCTGCCTCTGCCGTCCCTCTGCCTCTGCCGACTTTAATCCACCCCCCCCCACCCTTAGATTTGTTTTATACCCGGTACTCGAAGAGTAAATAGGGTATATTGTATTTGTGCACAATGTTAATGTATGTAACACACAGAAGGAATCGTTTCCGACCCCATAAAGTGTATATATTCTTGATCACCATCAATAGCCGAGTCGATTGAGCCCTGTCTGTCTGTCCGTCTGTCCGT
>NW_022995858.1:11290-11858 GCF_900245975.1 Drosophila guanche | reverse complement strand
CGCAGCTTATATTTGTTTTATACCCGGTAGTCGAAGAGTAAATAGGGTATATTGTATTTGTGCACAAAGTTAATGTATGTAACACACAGAAGGAATCGTTTCCGACCCCGTAAAGTGTATATATTCTTGATCACCATCAATAGCCGAGTCGATTGAGCCCTGTCTGTCCGACCGTCTTGTTGAGCACCTGAATCTCAGAGACTATAGAAGCTAGAGCTACCAAATTTTGCATCCAGACTTCTGTATGCTTACACTGTTACAAGTGTATTTTAAAAATTTTCCCCGCCCCATTCCGCCCCCGCAAAAGGGCGAAAACCTCCCAAATCTACAATTTTAAAGATGGAAGAAAACTAAAACGCTATTCTGTAGGGAATGGCCATATCTATCACCAAATTGGGATCCGATTGGATCATTATTATAGCCAGAAAGAAGAAATTAATTAGCAGTGGCTATACCCACACTGTCCTGCAGCTTTTGTTATTCTTTTCACATTCTCTCATTCACACTCTGCTTCACTCGGCCTCTGCCTCTGCCGTCCCTCTGCCTCTGCCGACTTTTAACCACCCCC
>NW_022995858.1:0-943 GCF_900245975.1 Drosophila guanche | reverse complement strand
AGTGTATATATTCTTGATCACCATCAATAGCCGAGTCGATTGAGCCCTGTCTGTCCGTCCGTCTGTCCTTCCGTCTGTCCGTCCGTCTTGTTGAGCACCTGAATCTCAGAGACTATAAAAGCTAGAGCCACCAAATTATGCATCCAGACTTCTGTATGCTCACACTGTTACAAGTGTATTTAAAAAATGTGCCCCGCCCTCTTCCGCCCCCGCAAAAGAGCGAAAACCTCCCAAAATCTACAATTTTAAAGATAGAAGAAAACTAAAAACGCCATTCCGTAGGGAATGGCCATATCTATCAGATCACCAAATTGGGATCCGATTAGATCATTATTATAGCCAGAAAGAAGAAATTAATTAGCAGTGGCTAAACCCACACTGTCCTGCAGCTTTTGTTGTTCTTTTCACATTCTCTCATTCACACTCTGCTTCACTCGGCCTCTGCCTCTGCCGACTTTAAACCACCCACTACCCCCCCCCCTCACTACCCCCCACCCACACAACTTATATTTGTTTTATACCCGGTACTCGAAGAGTAAATAGGGTATATTGTATTTGTGCACAAAGTTAATGTATGTAACACACAGAAGGAATCGTTTCCGACCCCATAAAGTGTATATATTCTTGGTCACCTTCAATAGCCGAGTCGATTGAGCCCTGTCCGTCTGTCCGTCTGTCCGTCTTGTTGAGCACCTGAATCTTAGAGACTATAAAAGCTAGAGCCACCAAATTTTGCATCCAGACTTCTGTATGCTCACACTGTTACAAGTGTATTTAAAAAATGTGCCCCGCCCCCTTCCGCCCACGCAAAAGGGCGAAAACCTCCCAAATCTACAATTTTAAAGATAAAAGAAAACTAAAAATGCCATTCTGTAGGGAATGGCCATATCTATCAGATCACCAAATTGGGATCCGAGTGGATCATTATTATAGCCAGAAAGAA
>NW_022995857.1:0-19820 GCF_900245975.1 Drosophila guanche | reverse complement strand
TTTGGCCTACAGTCTGGGTAAACCTTTGAAATGCAATAATGTTGATGTTGTGAGATTTTTATTGTCGAAATTTAGACTTTAAAAACTCGGGAAGAGTCGGGTTTATTTTCTATGCCAGAACTTGTTTTTTAAGAACTTATTAAGGATGTAATTTTCAGTTTAAGGTTTTTTAGAAGTAGCGGTTTGTTTTTTCACATAACTTAAGTATCTTAGATCTGGTTGCAAAGAACTTTGATTATCTGAAAATTTGATTGATGCTGCTATGAAGTGGATCCAAACTGTGTGTGGTTTTGGCCTACCGTCTCTGAAAAGCTTTGAAATGCAAAAATGTTTATTTTTATTAATGTATTTTTTAGGAAATTTTGACATTAAAAACTCAGGAAGAATCGGGTTTATTTTCTATGGCAGATCTGTTCCTATAAGAATTTTTAAAGTTTGTACATTTTTGTTTAAGGTTTTTTTAGAAGTAGCGGTATGTTTTTTCACATAACTTAAGTATCTTAGATCTGGTTGCAAAGAACTTTGATTATCTGAAAAATTGATTGATACTGCTATAAAGTGGATCCAAACTGTGTGTGGTTTTGGCCTACCGTCTGGGTAAAGCTTTGAAATGCAAAAATGTTGATTTTTGTGAGATTTTTATTGTCGAAAATTTGACTTTAAAAACTCGGGAAAAGTCGGGTTTATTTTCTATGGCAGAACTTGTTTTTTTAAGAACTTATTAAGGATGTAATTTTCAGTTCAAGGTTTTTTTAGAAGTAGCGGTTTGTTTTTTCACATAACTTAGGTATCTTAGATCTGGTTGCAAAGAACTTTGATTATCTGAAAAGTTGATTGATACTGCTATAAAGTGGATCTAAACTGTGTGTGGTTTTGGCCTACCGTCTGGGTAAAGCTTTGAAATGCAAAAATGTTGATTGTTGTGAGATTTTTATTGTCGAAAATTTGACTTTAAAAACTCGGGAAAAGTCGGGTTTATTTTCTATGGCAGAACTTGTTTTTTTAAGAACTTATTAAGGATGTAATTTTCAGTTTAAGGTTTTTTTTAGAAGTAGCGGTTTGTTTTTTCACATAACTTAAGTATCTTAGATCTGGTTACAAAGAACTTTGATTGTCTGAAAAGTTGATTGATACTGCTATAAAGTGGATCCAAACTGTGTGTGGGTTTGGCCTACCGTCTCGGAAAAGCTTTAAAATGCAAAAATGTTGATTGTTGTGAGGTATTTTTTAGGAAATTTTGACTTTAAAAACTCAGGAAGAGTCGGGCTTATTTTCTATGGCAGATCTTTTCCTATAAGAATTTTTAAAGTTTGTACATTTTTGTTTAAGGTTTTTTTTAGAAGTATCGGTATGTTTTTTCACATAACTTAAGTATCTTAGATCTGGTTGTAAAGAAATCTGATTTTTCTGAAAAGTTGTTTGATGCTGCTATGAAGTGGATGCAAACTGTGTGTGGATTTGGCCTATTGTCTGGGTAAAGCTTTGAAATGCAAAAATGTTGATTGTTGTGAGATTTTCTTTTTCGAAATTTTGACTTTAAAAACTCGGGAAGAGTCGGGTTTATTTTCTATGGCAGAACTTGTTTGTTAAGAACTTATTAAGGATGTAATTTTTAGTTTAAGGCTTTTTTAGAAGTAGCGATTTGTTTTTTCACATAGCTTAAGTATCTTAGATCTGGTTGTAAAGAACTTTGATTATCTGAGAAGTTGAATGATACTGCTAAAAAGTGGATCCAAACTCTGTATGGTTTTGGCCTACAGTCTGGGTAAAGCTTTGAAATGCAAAAATGTTGATTGTTGTGAGATTTTTATTGTCGAAAATTTGACTTTAAAAACTCGGGAAAAGTCGGGTTTATTTTCTATGGCAGAACTTGTTTTTTTAAGAACTTATTAAAGATGTAATTTTCAGTTTAAGGTTTTTTTAGAAGTAGCGGTTTGTTTTTTCACATAACTTAAGTATCTTAGATCTGGTTATAAAGAACTTTGATTGTCTGAAAAGTTGATTGATACTGCTATAAAGTGGATCCAAACTGTCTGTGGGTTTGGCCTACCGTCTCGGAAAAGCTTTAAAATGCAAAAATGTTGATTGTTGTGAGGTATTTTTAACGAAATTTTGACTTTAAAAACTCAGGAAGAGTCGGGTTTATTTTCTATGGCAGATCTTTTCCTATAAGAACTTTTAAAGTTTGTACATTCGGTATATTTTTTCACATAACTTAAGTATCTTAGATCTGGTTGCAAAGAACTTTGATTATCTGAAAAGTTGATTGATGCTGCTATGAAGTGGATCCAAACTGTGTGTGGTTTTGGCCTACCGTCTCTGAAAAGCTTTGAAATGCAAAAATGATTATTTTTATTAGGGTATTTTTTAGGAAATTTTGACTTTAAAACTCGGGAACAGTCGGGTTTATTTTCTATGGCAGAACTTTTCTTTTAAGAATTTTCAAAGTTTGTACTTCTTTGTTTAAGGTTTTTTCAGAGGTTGCGGTGTGTTTTTTCACATAACTTAAGTATCTAAGATCTGGTTGCAAAGAACTTTCATTATCTGAAAAGTTGATTGATACTGCTATAAAGTGGATCCAAACTGTGTGGTTTTGGCCTACCGTCTGGGTAAAGCTTTGAAATGCAAAAATGTTTATTTTTATTAGGGTATTTTTTAGGAAATTTTGACTTTAAAAACTCGGGAAGAGTCGGGTTTATTTTCTATGGCAGAACTTGTTTTTTAAGAACTTATTAAGGATGTAATTTTTAGTTTAAGGTTTTTTTAGAAGTAGCGATTTGTTTTTTCACATAACTTAAGTATCTTAGATCTGGTTGCAAAGAACTTTGATTATCTGAAAAGTTGATTGATGCTGCTATGAAGTGGATCCAAACTGTGTGTGGTTTTGGCCTACCGTCTCTGAAAAGCTTTGAAATGCAAAAATGTTTATTTTTATTAGGGTATTTTTTAGGAAATTTTGACTTTAAAAACTCGGGAAGAGTCGGGTTTATTTTCTATGGCAGAACTTGTTTTTTTAAGAACTTATTAAGGATGTAATTTTCAGTTTAAGGTTTTTTTAGAAGTAGCGGTTTGTTTTTTCACATAACTTAAGTATCTTAGATCTGGTTACAAAGAACTTTGATTGTCTGAAAAGTTGATTGATACTGCTATAAAGTGGATCCAAACTGTGTGTGGGTTTGGCCTACCGTCTCGGAAAAGCTTTAAAATGCAAAAATGTTGATTGTTGTGAGGTATTTTTAACGAATGTTTGACTTTAAAAACTCAGGAAGAGTCGGGCTTATTTTCTATGGCAGATCTTTTCCTATAAGAATTTTTAAAGTTTGTACATTTTTGTTTAAGGTTTTTTTTAGAAGTATCGGTATGTTTATTCACATAACTTAAGTATCTTAGATCTGGTTGTAAAGAAATCTGATTTTTCTGAAAAGTTGTTTGATGCTGCTATGAAGTGGATGCAAACTGTGTGTGGATTTGGCCTATCGTCTGGGTAAAGCTTTGAAATGCAAAAATGTTGATTGTTGTGAGATTTTCTTTTTCGAAATTTTGACTTTAAAAACTCGGGAAGAGTCGTGTTTATTTTCTATGGCAGAACTTGTTTTTTAAGAACTTATTAAGGATGTAATTTTTAGTTTAAGGTTTTTTTAGAAGTAGCGATTTGTTTTTTCACATAGCTTAAGTATCTTAGATCTGGTTGTAAAGAACTTTGATTATCTGAAAAGTTGATTGATACTGCTATAAAGTGGATACAAACTGTGTGCTACTTTTAGAAGTAGCGGTTTGTTTTTCACATAACTTAAGTATCTTAGATCTGGTTGTAAAGAAATTTGATTATCTGAAAAGTTGATTGATACTGCTATAAAGTGGATCCAGGTTTTCTTAGAAGTAGCGGTTTGTTTTTTCACATAACTTAAGTATCTTAGATCTGGTTGCAAAGAACTTTGATTATCTGAAAAGTTGATTGATAATGCTATAAAGTGGATACAAACTGTGTGCTACTTTTAGAAGTAGCGGTTTGTTTTTCACATAACTTAAGTATCTGAGATCTGGTTGTAAAGAAATTTGATTATCTGAAAAGTTGATTGATACTGCTATAAAGTGGATCCAGGTTTTCTTAGAAGTAGCGGTTTGATTTTACACATAACTTAAGTATCTTAGATCTGGTTGCAAAGAACTTTGATTATCTGAAAAGTTGATTGATAATGCTATAAAGTGGATACAAACTGTGTGCTACTTTTAGAAGTAGCGGTTTGTTTTTCACATAACTTAAGTATCTTAGATCTTGTTGTAAAGAAATTTGATTATCTGAAAAGTTGATTGATACTGTTATAAAATGGATCCAAACTGTGTGTGGTTTTGGCCCACCGTCTCGGAAAATCTTTAAAATGCTAAAATGTTGATTGTTGTGGGATTTTTTTTTTTTTTCGAAATTTTGACTTTAAAAACTTGGGAAAAGTCGGGTTTATTTTCTATGAGAGAACTTGTTTTTTAAGAACTTATTAAGGATGTTATTTTAAGTTTGAGGTCTTTTCAGAGGTAGCGAGTTGTTTTTTCACATAACTTAAGTATCTTAGATCTGGTTGTAAAGAAATTTGATTATCTGAAAAGTTGTTTGATGCTGCTATGAAGTGGATCCACACTGTGTGTGGTTTTGGCCTACCATCTCAGAAAAGCTTTGAAATAAAAAAATGTTGATTGTTGTGAGATTTTTTTTTTTTTTTTTTTGAAATTTTGACTTTAAAAACTCGGGAAAAGTCGGGTACATTTTCTATGACAGAACTTGTTTTTTAAGAACTTATTAAGGATGTAATTTTTAATTTAAGTTTTTTTCAGAGGTAGCGATTTGTTTTTTCACATAACTTAAGAATCTTAGATTTGGTTGTAAAGAACGTTGACTATCTGAAAAGTTGATAGATATTGCTATAAAATGAATCCAAACTGTGTGTGGTTTTGGCCCACCGTCGCGGAAAATCTTTGAAATGCTAAAATGTTGATTGTTGTGGGATTTTTTTTTTTCGAAATTTTGACTTTAAAAACTTGGGAAAAGTCGGGTTTATTTTCTATGGCAGAACTTGTCTTTTAAGAACTTATTAAGGATGTTATTTTAAGTTTAAGGTTTTTTCAGAGGTAGCGAGTTGTTTTTTCACATAACTTAAGTATCTTAGATCTGGTTGCAAAGAACTTTGATTATCTGAAAAGTTGATTGATAATGCTATAAAGTGGATACAAACTGTGCGTGGTTTTGGCCTACAGTCTCGGAAAAGCTTTGAAATGCAAAAATGTTGATTTTTGTGAGGTATTTTTTTACTAGACTTTAAAAACTCGGGAAGAGTCGGGTTTATTTTCTATGGAAGAACATTTCTTTTAAGAATTTTCAAAGTTTGTATTTGTTTGGATAAGGTGTTTTTAGAAGTAGCGGTTTGTTTTTCACATAACTTAAGTATCTTAGATCTGGTTGTAAACAAATTTGATTATCTGATAAGTTGATTGATACTGCTATAAAGTGGATCCAGGTTTTTTAGGTTTCTTAGATCTGGTTGTAAAGAAATTTGATTATCTGAAAAGTTGATTGATACTGCCATAAAGTGGATCCAAACTCTGTGTGGTTTTGGCCTATCGTCTGGGTTAAGCTTTGAAATGCAAAAATGTTGATTGTTGTGAGATTTTTTTTTTTTCGAAATTTTGACTTTAAAAACTTGGGAAAAGTCGGGTTTATTTTCTATGGCAGAACTTGTTTTTTAAGAACTTATTAAGGATGTTATTTTAAGTTTAAGGTTTTTTCAGAGGTAGCGAGTTGTTTTTTCACATAACTTAAGTATCTTAGATCTGGTTGCAAAGAACTTTGATTATCTGAAAAGTTGATTGATAATGCTATAAAGTGGATACAAACTGTGTGTGGTTTTGGCCTACCGTCTCGGAAAAGCTTTGAAATACAAAAATGTTGATTTTTGTCAGGTATTTTTTTACTAGACTTTAAAAACTCGGGAAGAGTCGGGTTTATTTTCTATGGCAGAACATTTCTTTTAAGAATTTTCAATGTTTGTATTTGTTTGGATAAGGTGTTTTTAGAAGTAGCGGTTTGTTTTTCACATAACTTAAGTATCTTAGATCTGGTTGTAAAGAAATTTGATTATCTGAAAAGTTGATTGATAATGCTATAAAGTGAATACAAACTGTGTGTGGTTTTGGAATACTGTCTGGGTAAAGCTCTGAAATGCAAAAATGTTGATTGTTGTGAGGTATTTTTTACGAAATTTTGACTTTAAAAACTCGGGTTTATTTTCTATGGCAGAACTTGTTTTTTACGAACTTATTAGGGATGTTATTTTTAGTTTAAGGTTTTTTCAGAGGTAGCCATTTTTTTCACATAACTAAAGTATCTTAGATCTGGTGGTAAAGAACTTTGATTATCAGAAAAGTTGATACTGCTATAAAGTGGATCCAAACTGTGCGTGGTTTTGGCCTACCGTCTGGGTAAAGCTCTGAAATGCAAAAATGTTGATTGTTGTGAGATTTTTATTGTCGAAATTTTCACTTTAAAAACTCGGGAAAAGTCGGGTTTATTTTCCATAGCAGAACTTGCTTTTTAGGAAGTTATTATCTTCTGGACGTTGATATGCAATGACTGCACCATCAAGTGGCCCATGCGACACCAAGCCAAAGCCTGTTACGCGCGGAACCCAGCATAACGCAGCCCTCCTCCCGCCCAACCGACCGAGGGGCGCTGCCGCATGACGCGCGGCGCGATTAACCGAACCAGGAAACCATGGAACAGGAAACAGGAACCATGCAGGAAAGATAGATGTTAGGCTAATATTCGAGGAAAATTAGAGCTAAACATAACTAGACTAGAGCTACTATAGCTAAGCAAGCAAAAAATACTAAAATAACAAACAAGACAAAACTAAAATGAAAATAATTACGGGAGAGGTAGGCTAGTATAAGAGATTTAAGAAGAGGAAGGGAGTTAGTTGAGGATATAATGTGGTAGAGGGAATTATAATCCGAGCATAAAACCCTAAAGGGTTCGTGTGAGGCATAATTCGATCTACATAGTGGTAGGAACAAAGGAATAAAGTTTCTAGTGGGTCTAATGGGAAGGATTAAGAATTAAGGATGTAATTTTTAGTTTAAGGTTTTTTTAGAAGTAGCGGTTTGTTTTTTCACATAACTTAAGTATCTTAGATCTGGTTGCAAAAATCTTTGATTACCTTATAAGTTGATTGATACTGCTATAAAGTGGATCTAAACTGTATGTGGTTTTGGCCTACCGTCTGGGTAAAGCTTTGAAATGCAAAAATGTTGATTGTTGTGAGATTTTTTTTTCGAAATTTTTACTTTAAAAACTCTGGAAAAGTCGGGTGTATTTTCTATGGCAGAACTTGTTTTTTAGGAACTTATTAAGGATGTAATTTTTAGTTTAAGGTTTTTTCAGAGGTAGCGAATTGTTTTTTCACATAGCTTAAGCATCTTAGATCTGGTTGCAAAAAACGTTGATTATCTGAAAAGTTGATTGATACTGCTATAAAGTGGATCCAAACTGTGTGTGGTTTTGTCCTACCGTCTCGGAAAAGCGTTGAAATGCAAAAATTTTGATTGTTGTGAGGTATTTTTTACGACATTTTGACTTTACATCTCGGGAAGAGTCGGGTTTATTTTCTATGGCAGAACTTTTCTTTTAAGAATTTTCAAAGTTTTTACTTTAAGTTTTTTTTAGAAGTAGCGGTTTGTTTTTTCACATAACTTTAGTATCTAATTTCTGGTTGTAAAGAAATTTGATTATCTGAAAAGTTGTTTGATGCTGCTATAAAGTGGATCCAAACTGTGTGTGGTTTTGGCCTATCGTCTGGGTAAAGCTCTGAAATGCAAAAATGTTGATTGTTGTGAGATTTTTATTGTCGAAATTTTTTCTTTAAAAACTCGGGAAAACTCGGGTTTATTTTCTATGCCAGAACTTGTTTTTTTAAGAACTTATAAGGGATGTTATTTTTAGTTTAAGGCTTTTTTAGAAGTAGCGGTTTGTTTTTTCACATTACTTAAGTATCTTAGATCTGGTTACAAAGAACTTTGATTATCTGAAAAGTTGATTGATACTGCTATAAAGTGGATCCAAACTGTGTGTGAATTTGGCCTACCGTCTCGGAAAAGCTTTGAAATGCAAAAATGTTAATTGTTGTGAGGTATTTTTTACGAAATTTTGACTTTACATCTCGAAAAGAGTCGGGTTTATTTTCTATGGCAGAACTTTTCTTTTAAGAATTTTCAAAGTTTTTATTTTAAGTTTTTTTTAGAAGTAGCGGTTTGTTTTTTCACATAACTTTAGTATCTAAGATCTGGTTGTAAAGAAATTTGATTATCTGAAAAGTTGTTTGATGCTGCTATAAAGTTGATCCAAACTGTGTGTGGTTTTGGCCTACCGTCTCGGAAAACTTTAAAATGCAAAAATGTTGATTGTTGTGAGGTATTTTTGACGAAATTTTGACATTAAAAATTCCGGAAGACTCCGGTTTATTTTCTATGGCAGAACTTGTTTTTTAAGAACTTATTAAGGATGTAATTTTTAGTTTAAGGTTTTTTTAGAAGTATCGGTTTGTTTTTTAACATAGCTTAAGTATCTTAGATCTGGTTGCAAAAAACTCCGATTATCTGAAAAGTTGATTGATACTGCTATAGAGTGGATCCAAACTATGTGTGGATTTGGCCTACCGTCTGGGTAAAGCTTTGAAATGCAAAACTGTTGATTGCTGTGAGATTTTTATTGTCGAATTTTGGCTTTAAAAACTAGGGAAGAGTCGGGACTATTTTCTATGGCAGAGCTTGTTTTTTAGGAACTTATTAAGGATCTAATTTTAAGTTTAAGGCTTTTTTAGAAGTAGCGGTTTGTTTTTTCACATAACTTAAGTATCTTAGATCTGGTTACAAAGAACTTTGATTATCTGAAAAGTTGATTGATACTGCTATAAAGTGGATCCAAACTGTGTGTGGATTTGGCCTACCGTCTCTGAAAAGCTTTGAAATGCAAAAATGTTAATTGTTGTGAGGTATTTTTTACGAAATTTTGAGTTTACATATCGGGAAGAGTCGGGTTTATTTTCTATGGCAGACTTTAGTATCTAAGATCTGGTTGTAAAGAAATTTCATTATCTGAAAAGTTGTTTGATGCTGCTATAAAGTGGATCCAAACTGTGTGTGGATTTGGCCTACCGTCTCGGGAAAGCTTTAAAATGCAAACATTTTGATTGTTGTGAGGTATTTTAACAAAATTTTTACTTTAAAAGCTCGAAAAACTTTTCTTTTAAGAATTTTCAAAGTTTTTACTTTTTTGGTTAAGGTTTATTTTAGAAATAGCGGTTTGTTTTTTCACATAACTTTTGTATCTAAGATCTGGTTGTAAAGAAATTTGATTATATGAAAATTTGTTTGATGCTGCTATGAAGTTACGAAACTGTGTGTGGTTTTGGCCTACCGTCTGGGTAAAGCTTTAAAATGCAAAAATGTTGATTGTTGTGAGATTTTTTTTTTTTTTTTTTGATATTTGGACTTTAAAAACTCGGGAAGAGTCGGGTTTATTTTCTATGGCAGAACTTTTTTTTAAGAATTTTCAAAGTTTGTACTTTTTTGTTTAAGGTTTTTCTAGAGGTAGTGGTTTCTTTTTTCACATAACTTAATTGTTTTAGTTTTGGTTGTAAAGAACTTTTATTATCTGAAAAGTTGTTTGATGCTGCTATGAAGTGGATCCAAACTGTGTGTGGTTTTGGCCTACCGTCTCGGAAAAGCTTTAAAATGCAAAAATGTTGATTGTTGTGAGGTATTTTTTACGAAATTTTTGACTTTAAAAGCTCGGGAAGAGTCGGGTTTATTTTCTATGACAAAACTTTTCTTTTAAGAATTTTTTAAAGTTTTTACTTTTTTGTTTAAGGTTTTCTTAGAAGTAGCGGTTTGTTTTTTCACATAACTTTAGTATCTAAGATCTGGTTGTAAAGAAATTTGATTATCTGAAAAGTTGTTTGATGCTGCTATAAAGTGGATCCAAATTGTGTGTGGTTTTGGCCTACCGTCTCGGAAAAGCTTTAAAATGCAAAAATGTTGATTGTTGTGAGGTATTTTTTACGAAATTTTGACTTTAAAAGCTCGGGAAGAGTCGGGTTTATTTTCTATGACAAAACTTTTCTTTTAAGAATTTTCAAAGTTTTTACTTTTTTGTTTAAGGTTTTCTTAGAAGTAGCGGTTTGTTTTTTCACATAACTTTAGTATCTAAGATCTGGTTGCAAAGAAATTTGATTATCTGAAAAGTTGTTTGATGCTGCTATGAAGTGGATCCAAACTGTGTGTGGTTTTGGCCTACCGTCTCGGAAAAGCTTTAAAATGCAAAAATGTTGATTGTTGTGAGATTTTTTTTTTCGATATTTTGACTTTAAAAACTCGGGAAGAGTCGGGTTTATTTTCTATGGCAGAACTTGTTTTTTAGGAACTTATTAAGGATGTCATTTTTATTTTAAGGTTTTTTTCAGAGGTAGCGATTTGTTTTTTCACATAACTTAAGTATCTTAGATCTGGTTTCAAAAAACTTTGATTGTCTTAATAGCTGCTTGATAGGGCTATAAAATGGATCCAAACTGTGTGTGGTTTTGGCCTTCCGTTTCGGAAAAGCTTTAAAATGCAAAAATGTTGGTTTTTATGAGGCATTTTTTACGATATTTTGACTTTAAGAACTCTGGAACAGTCGGAATTATTTTCTATGGCAGAACTTTTTTTTAAGAATTTTAAGAGTTTGTACTTTTTTGTTTAAGGTTTTTTAGAGGTAGTGGTTTCTTTTTTCACATAACTTAATTTATTTGTCTTAGTTTTGGTTGTAAAGAACTTTGATTATCTGAAAAGTTGATTGATACTGCTATAAAATGGATCCAAACTGTGTGTGGTTTTAGCCTACCGTCTGGGTAAAGCTTTGAAATGCACAAATGTTGATGGTTGTGAGATTTTTATTGTCGAAATTTTGACTTTAAAAACTCGTGAACAGTCGGGTTTATTTTCTATGGCAGAACTTTTTTTAAGAATTTTAAGAGTTTGTACTTTTTTGTTTAAGGTTTTTTAGAGGTAGTGGTTTCTTTTTTCACATAACTTAATTTATTTGTCTTAGTTTTGGTTGTAAAGAACTTTGATTATCTGAAAAGTTGATTGATACTGCTATAAAATGGATCCAAACTGTGTGTGGTTTTAGCCTACCGTCTGGGTAAAGCTTTGAAATGCGCAAATGTTGATTTTTGTGACATTTTTATTGTCGAAATTTTGACTTTAAAACCTCGGGAACAGTTGGGTTTATTTTCTATGGCAGAACTTTTTTTTAGGAACTTATTAAAGATTTAATTTGTAGTTTAAGGTTTTTTTAGAAGTATCGGTTTGTTTTTTCACATAACTTAAGTATCTTAGATCTGGTTGCAAAAAATTTTGAATTTCTGTAAAATTGATTGATACTGCTATAAAATGGATCCAAACTGTGTGTGGTTTTGGCGTACCGTCTGGGTAAAGCTTTGAAATGCACAAATGTTGATTGTTGTGAGATTTTTATTGTCGAAATTTTGACATTAAAAACTAGGGAAAAGACGGGGTTATTTTCTATGGCAGAACTTGTTTTTTAGGAACTTATTAAGGATGTCATTTTTATTTTGAGGTTTTTTCAGAGGTAGCGATTTGTTTTTTCACATAGCTTAAGTATCTTAGATCTGGTTGTAAAGAACTTTGATTATCTGAAAAGTTGATTGCTACTGCTATAAAATGGATCCAAACTGTGTGTGGTTTTGGCCTACCGTCTGGGTAAAGCTTTGAAATGCACAAATGTTGATTTTTGTGAGATTTTTATTGTCGAAATTTTGACTTTAAAAACTCGGGAAGAGTTGGGTTTATTTTCTATGGCAGAACTTTTTTTTATTTGTAGTTTAAGGTTTTTTAAGAAGTAGCGGTTTGTTTTTTCACATAACTTAAGTATCTTAGATCTGGTTGCAAAAAACTTTGATTATCTGTAAAGCTGATTGATACTGCTATAAAATGGATCCAAACTGTGTGTGGTTTTGGCCTACCGTCTGGGTAAAGCTTTGAAATGCACAAATGTTGATTGTTGTGAGATTTTTATTGTCGAAATTTTGACTTTAAAACCTCGGGAAGAGTTGGGTTTATTTTCTATGGCAGAACTTTTTTTTATTTGTAGTTTAAGGTTTTTTAAGAAGTAGCGGTTTGTTTTTTCACATAACTTAAGTATCTTAGATCTGGTTGTAAGAACTTTGATTATCTGAAAAGTTGATTGATACTGCTATAAAATGGATCCAAACTGTGTGTGGTTTAGGCCTACCATCTGGGTAAAGCTTTGAAATGCACAAATGTTGATTTTTGTGAGATTTTTATTGTCGAAATTTTGACATTAAAAACTAGGGAAAAGTCGGGGTTATTTTCTATGGCAGAACTTGTTTTTTAGGAACTTATTAAGGATGTTATTTTTATTTTGAGGTTTTTTCAGAGGTAGCGATTTGTTTTTTCACATAGGAATTCATAGAATCTAGACCAACATTTCTTTAAACTAATAGACTTTTCAACAAACTACGACGATACTTCACCTAGGTTTGACACACACCAAAACCGGATGGCAGAGCCTTTTCGAAATTTTACGTTTTTACAACTAACAACACTCTAAAAAAAAAGCTATAAAACTGAAATTTTTGAGCCCTTCTCAGCCCAAATAAAACTATGGCAGAACTTTTTTTTAAGAATTTTCAAAGTTTGTACATTTTTGTTTAAGGTTTTTTTAGAGGTAGTGGTTTCTTTTTTCACATAACTTAATTGTCTTAGTTTTGGTTGTAAAGAACTTTGATTATCTGAAAAGTTGATTGATACTGCTATAAAATGGATCCAAACTGTGTGTGGTTTTGGCCTACCGTCTGGGTAAAGCTTTGAAATGCACAAATTTTGATTGTTGTGAGATTTTTATTGTCGAAATTTTGACATTAAAAACTAGGGAAAAGTCGGGGTTATTTTCTATGGCAGAACTTTTTTTTTAAGAATTTTCAAAGTTTTTACTTTTTTGTTTAAGGTTTTTTCAGAGGTTGCGGTTTGTTTTTTCACATAACTTAAGTGGATCCAAACTGTGCGTGGTTTTGGCCTACCGTCTGGGTAAAGCTTTGAAATGCACAAATTTTGATTGTTGTGAGATTTTTATTGTCGAAATTTCGACTTTAAAAACTCGGGAACAGTTGGGTTTATTTCCTATGGCAGAACTTGTTTTTTAGGAACTTATTAAGGATGTCATTTTTATTTTGAGGTTTTTTCAGAGGTAGCGATTTGTTTTTTCACATAGCTTAAGTATCTTAGATCTGGTTGTAAAGAACTTTGATTATCTGAAAAGTTGATTGATACTGCTATAAAATGGATCCAAACTGTGTGTGGTTTTAGCCTACCGTCTGGGTAAAGCCATGAAATGCAAAAATGTTGATTGTTGTGAGATTTTTATTGTCGAAATTTTGACTTTAAAAACTCGGAAAGAGTCGGCTTTATTTTCTATGGCAGAACTTTTTTTTAAAGAATTTTCAAAGCTTTTACTTTTTTGTTTAAGGTTTTTTTAGAGGTTGCGGTTTGTTTTTTCACATAACTTAAGTGGATCCAAACTGTGCGTGGTTTTGGCCTACCGTCTGGGTAAAGCTTTGAAATGCAAAAATGTTGATTGTTGTGAATTTTTTTTTCGAATTTTTGACTTTACAAATTCGGGAACAGTTGGGTTTATTTTCCATGACAGAACTTTTTTTTAGGAACTTATTCAAGATTTAATTTTTAGTTTTAGGTTTTTTTAGAAGTAGCGGTTTGTTTTTTCACATAACTTAAGTATCTTAGATCTGGTTGCAAAAAACTTTGTTTATCTGTAAAGCTGATTGATACTGCTATAAAATGGATCCAAACTGTGTGTGGTTTTAGCCTACCGTCTGGGTAAAGCCATCTTTACGTTTTTACAACTAACAACACTCTAAAAATAACAGCTTTAAAACTGAAATTTTTGAGCCCTTCTCAGCCCAAATAAAAAAATAACGTCTTGAAAAGAAAAGTCTTAAAAGTTTCAAACATGAAAATATAAATTCCAAAAAATAATCTTCGCCAAACAAAAAAAGTTTATTGAATTCATAGAATCTAGACCAACATAAGAAATTTGATTATCTGAAAAGTTGTTTGATGCTGCCATGAAGTGGATCCAAACTGTTTGTGGTTTTGGCCTACCGTCTCGGAAAAGCTTTGAAATGCACAAATGTTGATTTTTGTGAGGTATTTTGTTTGAAATTTTTTCTTTAAAAACTCGGGAAAAGTCGGGTTTATTTTCTATGGCAACACTTTTTTTTTGAGAATTTATTAAGAAAGTAATTTTTAGTTTAAGGTTTTTTTAGAAGTAGCGGTTTGTTTTTTCACATAGCTTAAGTATCTTAGATCTGGTTGCAAATAATTTTGATTGTCTGAAAAGTTGATTGATACTGCTATAAAATGGATCCAAACTGTGTGTGGTTTTGGCCTACCGTCTGGGTAAAGCTTTGAAATGCAAAAATGTTGATTGTTGTGAGATTTTTATTGTCGAAATTTTGACTTTAAAAACTCGGGAANAGTCGGGTTTATTTTCTATGGCAGAACTTTTCTTTTAAGAATTTTCAAAGTTTTTACTTTTTTGTTTAAGGTTTTTTCAGAGGTTGCGGTTTGTTTTTTCACATAACTTAAGTATCTTAGATCTGGTTGTAAAGAACTTTGATTATCTGTAAAGCTGATTGATACTGCTATAAAATGGATCCAAACTGTGTGTGGTTTTGGCCTACCGTCTGGGTAAAGCTTTGAAATGCACAAATGTTGATTGTTGTGAGATTTTTATTGTCGAAATTTTGACATTAAAAACTAGGGAAAAGTCGGGGTTATTTTCTATGGCAGAACTTTTCTTTTAAGAATTTTCAAAGTTTTTACTTTTTTGTTTAAGGTTTTTTCAGAGGTTGCGGTTTGTTTTTTCACATAACTTAAGTGGATCCAAACTGTGCGTGGTTTTGGCCTACCGTCTGGGTAAAGCTTTGAAATGCAAAAATGTTGATTGTTGTGAATTTTTTTTTCGAATTTTTGACTTTACAAATTCGGGAACAGTCGGGTTTATTTCCTATGGCAGATCTTTTTTTTAAGAATTTATTTAGAAAGTAATTTTTTGTTTAATTTTTTTTTTATAAGTAGCGGTTTGTTTTTTCACATAACTTAAGTATCTAAGATATGGTTGCAAAGAACTTTGATTAACTGAAAAGTTGATTGATACTGCTAAAAAATTGATCCAAACTGTCTGTGGTTTTGGCCTACCGTCTGGGTAAAGCCATGAAATGCAAAAATGTTGATTTTTGTGAGGTATTTTTTTACGAAATTTTTACTTTAAAAACTCGGAAAGAGTCGGCTTTATTTTCTATGGCAGAACTTTTCTTTTAAGAATTTTCAAAGTTTTTACTTTTTTGTTTAAGGTTTTTTCAGAGGTTGCGGTTTAGTTTTTCACATAACTTAAGTGGATCCAAACTGTGCGTGGTTTTGGCCTACCGTCTGGGTAAAGCTTTGAAATGCAAAAATGTTGATTGTGAATTTTTTTTTCGAATTTTTGACTTTACAAATTCGGGAACAGTTGGGTTTATTTTCCATGACAGAACTTTTTTTTAGGAACTTATTCAAGATTTAATTTTTAGTTTTAGGTTTTTTAGAAGTAGCGGTTTGTTTTTTCACATAACCTAAGTATCTTATATCTGGTTGCAAAAAACTTTGATTATCTGTAAAGCTGATTTATACTGCTATAAAATGGATCCAAACTGTCTGTGGTTTTGGCCTACCGTCTGGGTAAAGCCATGAAATGCAAAAATGTTGATTTTCGTGAGGTATTTTTTACGAAATTTTGACTTTAAAAACTCGGAAAGAGTCGGCTTTATTTTCTATTGCAGAACTTTTCTTTTAAGAATTTTCAAAGTTTTTACTTTTTTGTTTAAGGTTTTTTCAGAGGTTGCGGTTTGTTTTTTCACATAACTTAAGTGGATTCAAACTGTGCGTGGTTTTGGCCTACCGTCTGGGTAAAGCTTTGAAATGCAAAAATGTTGATTGTTGTTAATTTCTTTTTCGAATTTTTGACTTTACAAATTCGGGAACAGTCGGGTTTATTTCCTATGGCAGATCTTTTTTTTAAGAATTTATTTAGAAAGTAATTTTTTGTTTAATTTTTTTTTTATAAGTAGCGGTTTGTTTTTTCACATAACTTAAGTATCTAAGATATGGTTGCAAAGAACTTTGATTATCTGAAAAGTTGATTGATACTGCTATAAAATGGATCCAAACTGTGTGTGGTTTTGGCCTACCGTCTGGGTAAAGCCATGAAATGCAAAAATGTTGATTTTTGTGAGGTATTTTTTTACGAAATTTTGACTTTAAAAACTCGGAAAGAGTCGGCTTTATTTTCTATGGCAGAACTTTTCTTTTAAGAATTTTCAAAGTTTTCACTTTTTTGTTTAAGGTTTTTTCAGAGGTTGCGGTTTGTTTTTTCACATAACTTAAGTGGATCCAAACTGTGCGTGGTTTTGGCCTACCGTCTGGGTAAAGCTTTGAAATGCAAAAATGTTGATTGTGAATTTTTTTTTCGAATTTTTGACTTTACAAATTCGGGAACAGTTGGGTTTATTTTCCATGACAGAACTTTTTTTTAGGAACTTATTCAAGATTTAATTTTTAGTTTTAGGTTTTTTAGAAGTAGCGGTTTGTTTTTTCACATAACTTAAGTATCTTATATCTGGTTGCAAAAAACTTTGATTATCTGTAAAGCTGATTGATACTGCTATAAAATGGATCCAAACTGTGTGTGGTTTTGGCCTACCGTCTGGGTAAAGCCATGAAATGCAAAAATGTTGATTTTCGTGAGGTATTTTTCGAAATTTTGACTTTAAAAACTCGGAAAGAGTCGGCTTTATTTTCTATTGCAGAACTTTTCTTTTAAGAATTTTCAAAGTTTTTACTTTTTTGTTTAAGGTTTTTTCAGAGGTTGCGGTTTGTTTTTTCACATAACTTAAGTGGATCCAAACTGTGCGTGGTTTTGGCCTACCGTCTGGGTAAAGCTTTGAAATGCAAAAATGTTGATTGTTGTGAATTTCTTTTTCGAATTTTTGACTTTACAAATTCGGGAACAGTCGGGTTTATTTTCTATGGCAGAACTTGTTTTTAAGAATTTATTAAGAAAGTAATTTTTTGTTTAAGATTTTTTTAGAAGTAGCGGTTTGTTTTTTCACATAACTTAAGTGGATCCAAACTGTGCGTGGTTTTGGCCTACCGTCTGGGTAAAGCCATGAAATGCAAAAATGTTGATTGTTGTGAGATTTTTATTGTCGACATTTTGACTTTAAAAACTCGGAAAGAGTCGGCTTTATTTTCTATGGCAGAACTTTTCTTTTAAGAATTTTCAAAGTTTTTACTTATTTGTTTAAGGTTTTTTCAGAGGTTGCGGTTTGTTTTTTCACATAACTTAAGTATCTTAGATCTGGTTGCAAAAAACTTTGATTATCTGTAAAGCTGATTGATACTGCTATAAAATGGATCCAAACTGTGTGTGGTTTTAGCCTACTGTCTGGGTAAAGCCATGAAATGCAAAAATGTTGATTGTTGTGAGATTTTTATTGTCGAAATTTTGACTTTAAAAACTCGTAAAGAGTCGGCTTTATTTTCTATGGCAGAACTTTTTTTTAAAGAATTTTCAAAGTTTTTACTTTTTTGTTTAAGGTTTTTTCAGAGGTTGCGGTTTGTTTTTTCACATAACTTAAGTGGATCCAAACTGTGCGTGGTTTTGGCCTACCGTCTGGGTAAAGCTTTGAAATGCAAAAATGTTGATTGTGAATTTTTTTTTCGAATTTTTGACTTTACAAATTCGGGAACAGTTGGGTTTATTTTCCATGACAGAACTTTTTTTTAGGAACTTATTAAGGATGTCATTTTTATTTTGAGGTTTTTTCAGAGGTAGCGATGTGTTTTTTCACATAGCTTAAGTATCTTAGATCTGGTTGTAAAGAACTTTGATTATCTGAAAAGTTGATTGATACTGCTATAAAATGGATCCAAACTGTGTGTGGTTTCAGCCTACCGTCTGGGTAAAGCCATGAAATGCAAAAATGTTGATTGTTGTGAGATTTTTATTGTCGAAATTTTGACTTTAAAAACTCGGAAAGAGTCGGCTTTATTTTCTATGGCAGAACTTTTTTTTAAAGAATTTTCAAAGCTTTTACTTTTTTGTTTAAGGTTTTTTCAGAGGTTGCGGTTTGTTTTTTCACATAACTTAAGTGGATCCAAACTGTGCGTGGTTTTGGCCTACCGTCTGGGTAAAGCTTTGAAATGCAAAAATGTTGATTGTTGTGAATTTTTTTTTCGAATTTTTGACTTTACAAATTCGGGAACAGTCGGGTTTATTTTCCATGACAGAACTTTTTTTTAGGAACTTATTCAAGATTTAATTTTTAGTTTTAGGTTTTTTTAGAAGTAGCGGTTTGTTTTTTCACATAACTTAAGTATCTTAGATCTGGTTGCAAAAAACTTTGTTTATCTGTAAAGCTGATTGATACTGCTATAAAATGGATCCAAACTGTGTGTGGTTTTAGCCTACCGTCTGGGTAAAGCCATGAAATGCAAAAATGTTGATTGTTGTGAGATTTTTGTGAGGTATTTTGTTTGAAATTTTTACTTTAAAAACTCGGGAAAAGTCGGGTTTATTTTCTATGGCAACACTTTTTTTTTGAGAATTTATTAAGAAAGTAATTTTTAGTTTAAGGTTTTTTTAGAAGTAGCGGTTTGTTTTTTCACATAGCTTAAGTATCTTAGATCTGGTTGCAAATAATTTTGATTGTCTGAAAAGTTGATTGATACTGCTATAAAATGAATCCAAACTGTGTGTGGTTTTGGCCTACCGTCTGGATAAAGCTTTGAAATGCAAATGTTGATTTTTGTGAGGTATTTTTATTGTCGAAATTTTGACTTTAAAACCTCGGGAAGAGTCGGGTTTATTTTCTATTGCAGAACTTGTTTTTTAAGAATTTTCAAAGTTTGTACTTTTTTGTTTAAGGTTTTTTTAGAAGAAGCGGTTTGTTTTTTCACATAACTTAAGCATCTAAGATCTGGTTGTTAAGAAATTTGATTATCTGAAAAGTTGTTTGATGCTGCTATGAAGTGGATCCAAACTGTGTGTGGTTTTGGCATACCGTCTCGGAAAAGCTTTAAAATGCAAAAATGTTGATTGTTGTGAAATTTTTATTGTCGAAATTTTGACTTTAAAAACTCCGGAAAAGTCGGGTTTATTTTCTATGGCAGAACTTGTTTTTAAGAATTTATTAAGAAAGTAATTTTTTGTTTAAGATTTTTTTAGAAGTCGCGGTTTGTTTTTTCACATAACTTAAGTATCTTAGATCTGGCTGTAAAGAACTTTAATTATCTGAAAAGTTGATTGATACTGCCATAAAATGGATCCAAATTGTGTGTGGTTTTGGCATACCGTCTGGGTAAAGCTTTGTAGTGCACAAATGTTGATTGTTGTGAAATTTTTATTGTCGAAATTTTGACTTTAAAAACTCCGGAAAAGTCGGGTTTATTTTCTATGGCAGAACTTGTTTTTAAGAATTTATTAAGAAAGTAATTTTTTGTTTAAGATTTTTTTAGAAGTAGCGGTTTGTTTTTTCACATAACTTAAGTGGATCCAAACTGTGCGTGGTTTTGGCCTACCGTCTGGGTAAAGCCATGAAATGCAAAAATGTTGATTGTTGTGAGATTTTTATTGTCGA
>NW_022995856.1:0-20209 GCF_900245975.1 Drosophila guanche | reverse complement strand
GGGAATGTTAGTACCCTCTACACTTAAGTTTTTCGGTTGATAGAATGTGGCAATTCGAACAGTCTACGAACAGTCATAGTGGCACTTGCCACAGCCATTTGGCCGGTCGAAAATTGTATTGAAATCTCTATTCTCAGACAATGGATGATAGGCGGCGTGAGGACTTTGAGAAAGCTTTATGCGTGCTCGAAAACCAGGTCCCAAGGGAGCAGCGGCCGCCACGGTGTGAGCCCAGAATGCAGTCGGTAAATGGCATTGTGCAGCCCCCGGTGATGCCGCCACCCAATCGTAAGGGAAGGGTCACCAATTTCCTGTTAAAACTGAGAACCGCTGCGAATGCGTTGTCGCGCAACCCTTCCTCGCTGCACTTTCGCCAACCTGTCGATACCGTGAAGCTGAAGATCAGGGACTACCACGAAAAAATCGCAAACCCCATGGACTTGAACACAATCAAGAAAAGATTTGAGATACTACTGGGGCGGACATTTTATTAATTTTCGAGAACTGCAGAACCTACAACAGTTTGGTCATAAGTTGCAGCAATTCGGAATCGTTGCGTCTGCATTGAAGGAGAGCCTCATTTAATATGGATATAACTTTGGGGGAGAATTTCGTTATGCTTAAGTCCATTCTGCCTTTTTTCATAGTGACTGGCACATTATGTTGCAACGCTATATGCATGACAGTCTGTAGCTCATGCGATGTCAAATCATCCACGTTGCTGTCCCACAACTAGCAGTTGCATTCATTGCTGCAGTCACCAAGTGTATCAACATAGATAATTATATCGGGTGGCTGAAGGTAGTGCATCAGCTGCGTTTTGCCCAGAATTTTTGTGATTATCCGCAATGAATCATCCTCTTCATAGGGCTCTGTCTCAATATCCGTAGGATCAGCGACAAGCTCTGGTGTCACATGCACACACACATTCATAGGCTCTGTTGGAATCGGCTACACATGTAACGACGGGGTATCGTGGGGGACACATATTAAATTTAAATGTACTCACAAAAAAGGTGTAGTCTTACCATTGCTTAAGAAGATCGATATTATTGATTTTATTAGAGTTGATTGCAAAATAAAGTTATTCGGAATAAACTTTCTCGTATTTTTACAGACCAAATCTTTTTTTCACAACTTGCAAGTTTTCGTTTAAGCACTCAAAAAATTATGCCTCTGTCATGATGTCCTAGAGATGTGAAGGCAACGATTCTTTTCCAAGGCAACTCAACACAAAACAAAACACGATGTAAGCTTTTCCAACACTAGAACACATCGAATTGGGAATGGCTTAAACACTTGCTAAAAACTTGACGGATACATTTATTCCATCCATACCAAAAAGAATGAACAATCAAGCAGAGCTCTTAGCTATGATTTCTGAATTTCTGATTTCGCTAAGGTCGAAAGGAAGGAGTCGATTACCATCCATGGAGGCATTCCTTATTCTCAGTTACTGGCGCTTTCCAAAGAGCCCGGGTCAGTTTTGTCAACTGAGAGGCACAGATACTCACGAGCAGACTACCACAATTGTCTGTGCGGACTTTGGAGTGGGCCAGGGCGGTTAGAACCCCTGGAATAGTACTCTGAAGTCCCTTCAAAGCACGACTGGTCTCGGAACCAACGCGAGGCAGCAATAGAGAATGTTTGTTTGGTTGGTCACCAGGAGCGGATTATTCTCATATCGGCTACGGAGGGCTCACCATGCTGGCTCGAAACCGTCGTTGGTAAGTGGGGACTTCTCGACTACGGCTTGCGGATCGCCACGGGTCTTAGTGGTGAGAACCGTGTCGAAGAGAAGACCTCTGTCGGAGCCTTTCGGAGGGGACGCTTTTGAAATTGATCATAACCCTGGGACTTCTGGGCGGTCAATTTGGGCAATGCGGTCAGCTATGCACTGCTCATAGCCCTCATAGCACTCGCCGTACATATCTTGTAGTTGTATTTGGTCTTCCGGAGCCTCGCCCATCATTGCCACCGAACAGGCCTCAAACTCCGCATCCACCTTTGCCCACAAGTTCTGCAAATGGTCTCGGCGGACCTGAGTGATCTCGGAGGATGGTGTGCTGGTCCAGGGGGTGGTGAGCCGTGCTTCCATGGTGGTCAGCCTATCGATGGATGCCACAAACTTTGCCCGTGCGGAGGTCTGCCAACTGACCTGGTAACGTTTCCACACCGCTCCTGACATCGAATTATAGTGAGGATGCGAAGGCACCTGAAGCGTGACCGGCTAAGGGAACAAAACCGATTTGGTCCTCGCCGCAGTGGCAGAACAAAAGTACATTATAATTCAGACAATTCTCTGGCTCCTCTCTGACACTCACTCTCTTGTCCCCCCATCAGTTCGATCCTCTAAAGATCTAAAGATTAATCTTAAGATCAATCAGCAATCATCGTTCCAATTCGATCGCAGTTACTGTAAAAATGGAATTCAATAAGCCGATGAAATTAATTAAATATACCATTATACCATTCCTATTTACTAAATATACAATGAACCCAATTTCATGATCAAAATATCCTGGAAAGTATATAATATGCCTTAAATGCTCGTGCCCGATCCATTGCTTTTGGCTCATATGGATGACTGATATATCGAGAGAGCCGTTTTCATTTGCCATATTATTGGCATTGCTCAACACTGAATATCGATAGCACGCAATGCGTGTATCGATGTGCTTACTTTTTTGTCAGCCATCCCTAAAACTTTTCAGATGCTTGTCAAAAAAAAAAGCAACTGAATAAAAGGTTTAATTAAACCACCATCGAGAAGAAAAGGAACGTAAGTACGCTGTACGCTTAAGTTTTTCGGTTGATAGAATGTGGCGATTCGAACAGTCTACGAACATTCATAGTGGCACTTGCCACAGCCATTTTGCCGGTCCAAAATCTAATTGAAATCTATATTCTCAGATAATGGATGATAGGCTCGAAAACCAGGTCCCAAGGGAGCAGCGGGCGCCACGGTGTGAGCCCAGAATGCAGTCGGTAAATGGCATTGTGCAGCCACCGGTGATGCCACCACCCAATCGTAAGGGAAGGGTCACCAATTTCCTGTTAAAACTGAGAACCGCTGTGAATGCGTTGTCGCGCAACCCTTCCTCGCTGCACTTTCGCCTTCACTTTACCGTGAAGCTGAAGATCAGGGACTACCACGAAAAAATCGCAAAACCCATGGACTTGAACACAATCAAGAAAAGATTTGAGTACACATACTACTGGGGCGTGGCAGATGTCCTGGAAGACATTCTATTGATTTTCGAAAACTGCAGAGTCTACAACAGTCCGGACTCGCCCGTGTTTAAAGCAGCTGTCAACCTGTGCGACTGCTTTTGGCTGCGTATGGCGAAAATGCAGCGGGAATTGCACAATGAGTGTAGGGCTGAGGCAAAGACCAGGCGTCCGCGGAAGGCAGCCATTTCAAAAACCTCTTCATTGCCGAAAACCCCGCGCTAGGAAAAGGCTGTTATTCCGATGAATACCAAGGTGGAAATCAAGAATGGAAATCAGCCAAAGGCAGACGATCCACTGCCTTCATTTGAGGCCGTTCCCAATCTACATCCGAATCGGCACCATTGCAAACAGTTCACGCCCGTGACACCGGCCCGTCGTGGTCGTGGCCGACCTCCAGGGTCGCGAAGTGTGACCCGAGCTGACGCCGATAAAAATTCTGTTATCTCGCACGAATTTCCAGAGCTTCAGCGACCCCCAAACCTTCTTAACAACTACGGAACTCAAGTGAAAATCGACCCACTCCCAGTCGAACCAGTCCTTGATCGACTCAGCATAACGGCTATCCTGATGCCTTTAAATCTGAAGATCGAGCGCACATACAGCCAGACCCTGATCAAGGCTCTACGTTGTTGTGCGGACTCTTGGCCATTCAACATCTCGTCGATCTGGATGCATTATGGAGAAAATCTAGATAATGACTTCCATGATGAGCCTCTGGATTGGGACATACTGGAGAAGATGCTGGCGGGCGAGCAGTTTAAGGGCTGGGACTGGTTTCTGACTAAGTTACACCGAATGCTGCAGAACGCAATGTCCTGCTTCACCGAATGCCCATCGATCCGCAGAGCGACACAGAGGACCTTCGAAAAGGTCGTGGAAATTATACCTGATTATGAAGGACGCATGGCTCACGTAAAGGCGACGGCTCACGAAGCGGTTCGTTTGAAATTGGACGCCATGACACCATCTCAAAAAGAGGAACTCCTTAAATAACTTGAATTATCCAAGAAAGCAAACAGAAATCATTCCTATTGGTTTGTAACAGAAATTTGAATAAATAACACAAGGCGAGAAGTACTCACTGCATGCTTTCTATCGATAGGGTTGCGACAGGGTTTCCGGGGCCACTGGCCGCCTGACCAANGGCAGACGATCCACTGCCTTCATTTGAGGCCGTTCCCAATCTACATCCGAATCGGCACCATTGCAAACAGTTCACGCCCGTGACACCGGCCCGTCGTGGTCGTGGCCGACCTCCAGGGTCGCGAAGTCTGACCCGAGCTGACGCCGATAAAAATTCTGTTATCTCGCACGAATTTCCAGAGCTTCAGCGACCCCCAAACCTTCTTAACAACTACGGAACTCAAGTGAAAATCGACCCACTCCCAGTCGAACCAGTCCTTGATCGACTCAGCATAACGGCTATCCTGATGCCTTTAAATCTGAAGATCGAGCGCACATATAGCCAGACCCTGATCAAGGCTCTACGTTGTTGTGCGGACTCTTGGCCATTCAACATCTCGTCGATCTGGATGCATTATGGAGAAAATCTAGATAATGACTTCCATGATGAGCCTCTGGATTGGGACATACTGGAGAAGATGCTGGCGGGCGAGCAGTTTAAGGGATGGGACTGGTTTCTGACTAAGTTACACCGAATGCTGCAGAACGCAATGTTCTGCTTCACCGAATGCCCATCGATCCGCAGAGCGACACAGAGGACCTTCGAAAAGGTCTTGGAAATGATACCTGATTATGAAGGACGCATGGCTCACGTAAAGGCTACGGCTCACGAAGCGGTTCGTTTGAAATTGGACGCCATGACACCATCTCAAAAAGAGGAACTCCTTAAATAACTTGAATTATCCAAGAAAGTAAACAGAAATCATTCCTATTGGTTTGTAACAGAAATTTGAATAAAGAACACAAGGCGAGAAGTACTCACTGCATGTTTTCTATCGATAGGGTTGCGACAGGGTTTCCGGGGCCGCTGGCCGCCTGACCAACTGATCCACTTGCTGGCGATTGTTTTTATGCCCGGTACTCGAAGAGTAAATAGGGTGTGCACAATTTGTGCACAAAGTGAATGTATGTAACACACAGACGGAATCGTTTTCGACCACATAAAATATATATATTCTTGATCAGCATCAATAGCCGAGTCGATTGAGCCATGTCTGGCGGTCCGTCCGTCTGTCCGTCCGTCTTGTTGAGCGCCTCGATCTCAAAAACTATAAAAGCTAGAGCCACCAAATTTTGCATCCAGTTTCTGTATGCTCACACTGTTACAAGTGTATGAAAAAAAATGAGCCCCGCCGCCTTCCGTCCCCGCTAAAGGGCAAAAAACTCCACAAACTCAAATTTTGAAGATAAAAGAAAACTAAAAATCCCATTCCGTAGTGAATGAGCATATCTATCAGATCACCATTGGGATCCGATTGGATCCCGATTGGATTATTAGAGCCAGAATGAAGTAAATAATTTGCCGTTTCTAAACCAACCCAGCTGCGTCCCGCAGCTTTTATTTGTTTTTTTGCACATTCTCTCATTCACACTCTGCTTCGCTCAGTGCGCGGCCTCTGCCTCTGCAGTGTGTGGATCTTGGGGAGGGGGGCGAGCTAAAGGAGCGTGATGTTGTGAGAAGTGTTGTAGATGTAGATGACAGATGAAGAAAAAAGTAAAATTTGACAAATAACCGCTAAGGTGCAGATGTAGTACGGAGTGCCGGGTATAAAAGTTGTGACACGAAAGAAGCGTCTCACACTTCCCTTCTCGTTTTTTTTTCTTTGTGTGCAATTGCTCTTGTAATAAAGGACATTCTTTTTTGAACGTTTTTTTTTTTTGTGTGAGATTTTAGCTATTTTTAAATAGACGAAGAGGGTAAGTCGTTGGCAGGCTGACGCCAAGCTGTTGGCGTCAGGCGCTAAGCGTTTGTCTGAGTCCGGTTCAGATTTTCACTTTTCACTTTCATATTAAAAGTGACCTATACTTACTTGAAAAAATTAGACACATCAATCTTGTTGGTCTCAGGCGCATAAACCCTCTTGCTGCCACTCTGTATATACTTATTTTCAGTCACCCTTATGAAGCCAATGAGATGGTTCTAAACGACGAATTAAAAAAATTAAACATCTATCTATTTATTCCCAAGAATTTCACTGAGTCTGTAGATGTCATCAGGGGTATTCCAACAAATATATCAGATACGAAACTGCTGGACAATCTTAATTCAATAATTAAGATAAACGCAGTGGAAAGAATTTTTAGGAAAACAAAGAACGAAATGAATGAATCTGTGCTCATCCCAACCGAGACAGTTAAAATTGCATTTGCGGGTACCGAAATACCATCTTCCGTTCAAATTTATGAAATTTGCTTGCTAAAAGTTACCCATTACATTCCTGCAATTAGGCAGTGCTATAATTGTGGTCGCTTGGGTCATACAGCCTCGCGTTGTAAGTCACAAAAGAGATGCAAGAAATGTGGCAATAACACGTGCAACGAAAATTGCAATACCAACAAGTGCATCTTATGTCAAGGTGTCAGGTGTGGGCCAGAGAAGGCGACATCAAAAAAATCATGGCCATTAAGAAACTGGCAAGAAAGGGAGCTCTAGAGCAATTTTCCTTTCAACAAAACTATGATCAGATTCGAGACTATGACAAAAACTTTCCTCAAATGATAAATAAAAATAGCAACATCAACAACAATAACAATTCATGTGAGCAAATGTCGCAAGTTATGAGCAATAACGAAGAAGCCAACCAGGTATTAAAAAAACATTCATATAGCAGCAGAGTGATTCAACGCACTGTAGGCTTTGTGAAACAAAAACCGCACTACTCACTGGAGTCATACACAAATGACTCTAGTGATCATGCATATGAATTCACAAGAAAGGAAAATCATGACACTATTAGCAGTGTCAGTATTTTCTTTAATTAGTCAATCCCAATACTGCTTAAGTCAGCTAACGGAACTAACATAATTCAAAACATCAAAGGAAAATTCCTACAGAGCAGTTCGAAACATAGAAAACATGATGTTGGTAACAATACAAACCTCATCCACTAACATGTCCATTAATATTTTACAGCTTAATGTACAATCACTCAAAAACAACAAAAATTACATAGAATACACCTTGAACTCTGGTGGATATGGCATAGCCATTTTCTCAGAAATTTTCTCCCACGACATGTCATACAGAAATCTATCAACTACGATCTATTGGAAAAACATAGAGATGATGGCTACGGAGGTGTAGCCATAGCTGTTAGAAAAGGCTTTAAGCTTAAAAAGGAAGCCTTTAGTTCAGAGCACGATGTTATCATTGCCAAGACATCCAACCTCAATAAAAATATCACCATTGTCTAAGTCTACTTTGAACCCTCCATGAAGACTAACACCTTTCAAAATGCTATTCAAACCATAGTTGAAAAACCAGACGGCAGGAGCAACGTGATTTTTGCAGGGGATTTTAACGCCAGAAACACTTGCTTTGGTGACAATGTCACCATCCTCGCTATCGTTTTTGAATATGTCGGCAAACAATGATCAGGCAATCGCCGATCTTTTTGCAAAATTTTTTCAAACAACCTTTTCCCAGGAAAGCTACCCGGGTCATGTGTATCCATATAGTTAACCAAGGTCGAATGGCATTTTCTGTCTTTTGTTTAATGAAGGCTCCTTACTTCATTAACTTCTATTAGTTAAGCCGGTATTTTCACCGGCCCTGACGGTGTTCCCGGCTGTGTACTCAGGTACTGTGCCGAGGCTCTGTGCGACATTTGCTTAAACTATTCACTCTATCCATCCATTCTTCTAGCTTTCCCCCCTGGAAGGAATCCTTTATAATTCCTCTCCATAAGAAAGGTAGCAAGTCTGACGGTAAAAACTATAGAGGTATATCTAAGTTATCCGCTATTCCTAAAATGTT
The DNA here is from genome assembly GCF_900245975.1 of Drosophila guanche. Classification (NCBI taxonomy): domain Eukaryota; kingdom Metazoa; phylum Arthropoda; class Insecta; order Diptera; family Drosophilidae; genus Drosophila; species Drosophila guanche. The sequence goes on along the minus strand of NW_022995856.1, from coordinate 12,036 downwards.
CGAGAAACTTTTAACGGCGACAATCACCCACCACTAATCTTTTAGAGTTCACCTCCTTTGTAATTAAAGGATTCCAAGGTAACTTGCGGACGGATGTTATTTACACTGACCTCAGTAAGGCATTCGATTCTGTAAACCATTCTCTTCTTGCACAAAAGCTCGACCTTCTAGGGTTTCCGCCCAATCTGTTGAGATGGATTTCTAGCTACCTGTGTTCTAGGTCTCATAAGGTCCTTTTCAAAAACTCCTTATCTTCACCTGTTATGGTTACTTCTGGAGTACCACAGGGTAGCCATTTAGGCCCCTTTCTTTTCACACTCTTTATTAATGACCTGCCTTCTGTATTGACAACTTCTCGAGTACTTATGTGTGCGGATGATATTAAACTCTGTGTCCAGTATAAGGAAATTTCATTTCACTCTCGCTTGCAATCTGATCTCAATAGCTTTCAGTCATGGTGCTGTGTTCAATGTTACAACTTAATGCCTCGAAGTGCAATGTAATGACTTTTTATCCCTCCAGCCCCTTCCTGGCTCCTAACACCCTCTGCGGTAGTTCTCTTGAGAGAATTACATTGGTTGATGATCTAGGTATTAAACTAGACCCCAAGTTAAAGTTTTCTGAACACATTTCTACCATGGTAAATAAAGCCATGGGTGTGCTTTGGTTTATAAAGAGGTGGTCAAAGGAATTTGATGACCCCTATATAACGAAGACTCTCTATATCTCGCTTGTTCGTCCGATTGTAGAATACGGCTCGTGTTGCCCTCAGTACAACATACATCAGGACCGTATTGAATCAGTACAGAAAAAGTTTTTATTATTTGCCCTACGGGGCCTCAACTGGGATGCAACTGTGAGACTGCCATCCTACCGTAGTAGACTTCTTTTAATAAATCTTCCATCCTTAGTTAGTAGTAGAAAAATGCTTGGTGTAATTTTTATGCACAACTTGATCAAGGGGGATGTAGACAGCCCTTACTTGATGAGCCGCATTAACTTTACGATTCCCATTCGACCCACTAGAAACCATATTCCTTTGTTCCTCCCACTATGTAGATCGCATTATGCCTCACACGAACCCTTTAGGGTTTTATGCTCGGATTATACCCTCTACCACATTATATCCTCAACTAACTCCCTTCCTCTTCTTAAATCTCTTATACTAGCCTATCTCTCCCGTAGTTAGTTTCATTTTAGTTGTGTCTTGTTTTTGATTTTGGTAATTGTTGCTTGCTTAGCTATAGTAGCTCTAGTCTAGTTGTGTTTAGCTCTAATTTTCCTCGAATATTAGCCTAACATCTATCTTTCCTGCATGCTCGCGACCGGTTCGGTTAATCGCGCCGCGCGTCATGCGGCGGCGCCCCTCGGTCGGTTGGGCGGGAGGAGGGCTCCGTTCGGCTGGGTTCCGCGCGTAACAGGCTTTGGCTTGGTGTCGCATGGGCCACTTGATGGTGCAGTCATTGCATATCAACGTCCAGACAAAAGGTTCCTAGATAACTACATGAGTTACTCTGGTTATTATTGTTTGAACGATGGAAACTGCACCTTTAGACGTCACATCGACAGTCAAAGTGGCTATGTGTTGAATTTTACCTTTTCAAACTGCAGCGATAATGTCACCTGGAGCTGCAATTCAATTTTTGTTGTCCACCAAGACTTGGTGGAATCCAGAATTGCAACTGTTGAACTCTAAATATACCGAAGCACAGATCCAGGCACAAAGAGCTCCAAGTCTGACAAGCTACATAAAAGCGGTTAACCTGAAAGTAGAGTGGAAGAAGGCAGTAATACTTGCTAAAAGAAACGCTTACGCCTGCAAGATCGAGGTACTCAATCAAAAGCCAAACTCAAGGAAAGCCTGGCTTTTCTTGAGAAACATTAAGTCCTTTAATGATCCCGTAAATTCCAGTTTTAATGCAGAATGGTCCTTGCCTTACCTTGAGTTTCTTAAAAGCCGAGTCTCTGTGTTGGCAAAACTTCATACCTTCTCTGTCAAGCCAGCTTCACTCAACATCGATCCCTTTAACTTAAGTGACTTGTCTGCTGTTCTCAATAGGGGCAGAAACACTGCAGGAGGAATAGATAGAATTACATATGACATGATAAGAGCCCTCAGCAGCCTAGCACTGAATAATCTTTTACAAGAATACAACAGGTTATTTACAGAATGTCGAGTCCCTGATCAATGGCGTACAATCAAATTCATTCCCATCCCAAAGATGGGTAAGGATCTCCATATCTATCACAACTATCTCAACAACCTATCTCCCTCATCTCGGTATTGGCTAAAACTCTCAATCTTATGATCAAGAGTCGCCTATATATGTTCTTAGAAAAATGTAACGCCATGCCCAGACGATCTTATGCCTACCAAAAGGGTAAGTCAGCAGCCGTGTGCATAAATGATATCATCAATACCATGGCCTGTGAGAAGAAAAGGGGAAAATTCGTTGCAATTGTAGGAGTAGACATTAATAATGCATATAAATGCATTAGTCTTCAAACTCTATAAATGCTAATGGATTATGAGCACATTCCCACGCAATATACTGACAGGATTGTCAATTTCTTTTCGTCTAGATTCCTAAAACTGGGTAACTTCAGTAAATAAATCAATGGTGGGTTGCCTCAAGGCACCTGTCTCTCACCTCTACTTTTCCATCTGTACACCAAAAGACTGAATCAAATCAATGATTCACATACCTCAATTATTCAATTTGCTGATTTCTTTACCATCATCTCAACAGGTAACAACATAAATGATGCTAGCAAAAACTTACAGGCAAAGATCAACGACTTTCACCTGCTCTGTCAAGATCTAGGCCTTAATTTCAACCCCAGCAAATCCTCAGTTCTATTTTGCAGTAGGGGAAGACGTGATAACATCGCGTGCAATAATATCACTTTCCCAATAAAGCAGTCAATTACCTTCTTAGGCAGGATCAACTGCACATTGCAAAAATCAGAGAAAAATCAGACAAAAGTGAGCTTTTGTTGCATGCTGTAACTACCATTAAAGCGGGACTCAAACCCAAGGTTTCGTCCAACATCTTCAAATCCTTCATCAGATTTCAGCAGGAACATGCCATTACTAGTTTTTCGAATCAGCAAGTCGCTTAACACTACACAGACGGACTGCCTTCGCCGTTGCGTGGGTGTGCCTCCAAAAACTTATAGGCATCTGATCTTTGCTCTGGCTGGTATTTTACCTCCCAAACACAGAGCTAAAATTCTCACAGTCAGAAAACTACTGAAAGTAAAGTCTCTAAACCCGACCTTGTATAATGATGTTATTAAATCCACTGCTAAGACTGCCTACACAGCTGTGTACCAAGAATATAGTGATCTTTTCGACAATTATAATGAAGCCAAGAAGTACAAACATGGTCCCAAAACCTTAATTTGTCTGTCAGTCTTTGACAGGAAAAAAACTGACAAACTGACTTCTCAAACGAAGAATGCAATGCGATATATCAAGCTAAGCTTGAAGAATGGGTGTCAGGTGGATGGAACATTCTTTCCACTGATGCATCCATCAATGGTGATAAGACAGGCATAGGTATCTTAGATTACCCTAGTAACTTTAGCTATATGCCTATAAGCCTACTAAATAAAATGCATAAAAAAGATTGGATCAGCTAATCGTATTTTCCAATTTATGAGATATTTAAAAAAACATTAAAATTGGTTTTTTTTCCCTGCACATTCTGTGCAATAATGACCGCTAGGTTTCACAGCAGATTTTTCGAAAATTGACCCAAAATAAATTCCTTTGGTTTTTGATATTTCCTTTTACTCATTGTTCCAATCCGTCTGAACTTTTATTTTACCTTTTCTTATTACTTCATCGAATGTTAGGGGTAAATTAAATAGTTTTCGTACATTAGGGGCTGATTTGGCTAGGATATCAGTCTTTTCATTAATGGCAATGTTTTTGTGACCGGGTATCCAGTGCACAATAAAGTTGCTCGTGAAGGAATTGTCCATGTTGAGGTGGATTTCGTCTGTTAAGTATGAATTTGATTCATTTCTCTTCAGAGCCTTTAAGGCGCCTTGACTATCACAGATAATTACAGTTTTACTGTATCTTTTTATACTCGGTACTCAAGGGGTAAATATCGTATATTGTATTTGTGTGAATAACGGTTGTATGTAACGCACAGAAGGAAGCGTTTCCGACCCCATAAAGGATATATATTCTTGATCAGCATCAATAGCCGAGTCGATAGAGCCATGTCTGTCTGTCCGTCTGTCCGACCGTCCGTCTGTCCGTCCGTCTGTCCGTCTTGTTTGTCGGGTAGTTCTCAGAGACTATAAGAGCTAGAGCCACGAAATTTTGGCTCCAGGCTGCTGTATGCTCACAGTGAAACCAGTGTATTTCAAAAATGAGCCACGCCCCCTTCCGCCCCCGCAAAATGCCGAAAACCTCACAAATCTACAATTTTGAAGATAAAAGAAAAACGCCATTCCGTAGGGAATGGCCATATCTATCAGATCACCAAATTGGGATCCGATTGGATCATTATTATAGCCAGAATGAAGAAATTAATTTGCAGTGGCTGAACCCACCCTGTCCAGCTTTTGTTGCTCTTTTTACATTCTCTCATCCACATCAGCCCCTGCTTCTTCGTCTTCCGACTTTTAACCCACCCCGTCCCACAGCTTATATTAGTTTTTTTTTTTGTGTGCGATCGCTGCCTCTGCCTCTGCCGCGAGTCTGCAGTATGTGGGTATAGGGAAGGGCGGCGAGCGTGTTGGTGTGAGAAGTGTTGTAGATGTAGATGACAGATGAAGAAAAAATTTAAAATTTGACAAAACACAGCTGAGGTGCAGATGCACTATTGTCCCAATGACCAGTTTTGGTGGATGTTTACGCCAAATTAGCGCAAAGGGCTTATGGCCGGGAGCAATTAGTATTTTGTATAACTAAAATGAATTTGTAGCATTAAGATATTGAATTGTGGCATTTACGACATACTCACAGAAGTTTGTTGCTATAGAACATACATGTAATATTTGAATACGATAGAGAAAGAGTAATAACATGCATTTAATAGGTGAATATCGAAATTGAAAAGAAGAAGAGATTAAATTGCATAAAGAGATTAAATGCAAATAGAAAAAAAGTGACCATCAAAGTTTCGTATAAGAAATTTTCATAGATGGCGCCACTTTCGAAAAATCTGCTGTGAAACCTAGCGGTCATTATTGCACAGAATGTGCAGGGAAAAAAAACCAATTTTAATGTTTTTTTAAATATCTCATAAATTGGAAAATACGATTAGCTGATCCAATCTTTTTTATGCATTTTATTTAGTAGGCTTATAGGCATATAGCTAAAGTTACTAGGGTAATCTAAGATACCTATGCCTGTCTTATCACCATTGATGGATGCATCAGTGGAAAGAATGTTCCATCCACCTGACACCCATTCTTCAAGCTTAGCTTGATATATCGCATTGCATTCTTCGTTTGAGAAGTCAGTTTGTCAGTTTTTTTCCTGTCAAAGACTGACAGACAAATTAAGGTTTTGGGACCATGTTTGTACTTCTTGGCTTCATTATAATTGTCGAAAAGATCACTATATTCTTGGTACACAGCTGTGTAGGCAGTCTTAGCAGTGGATTTAATAACATCATTATACAAGGTCGGGTTTAGAGACTTTACTTTCAGTAGTTTTCTGACTGTGAGAATTTTAGCTCTGTGTTTGGGAGGTAAAATACCAGCCAGAGCAAAGATCAGATGCCTATAAGTTTTTGGAGGCACACCCACGCAACGGCGAAGGCAGTCCGTCTGTGCAGTGTTAAGCGACTTGCTGATTCGAAAAACTAGTAATGGCATGTTCCTGCTGAAATCTGATGAAGGATTTGAAGATGTTGGACGAAACCTTGGGTTTGAGTCCCGCTTTAATGGTAGTTACAGCATGCAACAAAAGCTCACTTTTGTCTGATTTTTCTCTGATTTTTGCAATGTGCAGTTGATCCTGCCTAAGAAGGTAATTGACTGCTTTATTGGGAAAGTGATATTATTGCACGCGATGTTATCACGTCTTCCCCTACTGCAAAATAGAACTGAGGATTTGCTGGGGTTGAAATTAAGGCCTAGATCTTGACAGAGCAGGTGAAAGTCGTTGATCTTTGCCTGTAAGTTTTTGCTAGCATCATTTATGTTGTTACCTGTTGAGATGATGGTAAAGAAATCAGCAAATTGAATAATTGAGGTATGTGAATCATTGATTTGATTCAGTCTTTTGGTGTACAGATGGAAAAGTAGAGGTGAGAGACAGGTGCCTTGAGGCAACCCACCATTGATTTATTTACTGAAGTTACCCAGTTTTAGGAATCTAGACGAAAAGAAATTGACAATCCTGTCAGTATATTGCGTGGGAATGTGCTCATAATCCATTAGCATTTATAGAGTTTGAAGACTAATGCATTTATATGCATTATTAATGTCTACTCCTACAATTGCAACGAATTTTCCCCTTTTCTTCTCACAGGCCATGGTATTGATGATATCATTTATGCACACGGCTGCTGACTTACCCTTTTGGTAGGCATAAGATCGTCTGGGCATGGCGTTACATTTTTCTAAGAACATATATAGGCGACTCTTGATCATAAGATTGAGAGTTTTAGCCAATACCGAGATGAGGGAGATAGGTTGTTGAGATAGTTGTGATAGATATGGAGATCCTTACCCATCTTTGGGATGGGAATGAATTTGATTGTACGCCATTGATCAGGGACTCGACATTCTGTAAATAACCTGTTGTATTCTTGTAAAAGATTATTCAGTGCTAGGCTGCTGAGGGCTCTTATCATGTCATATGTAATTCTATCTATTCCTCCTGCAGTGTTTCTGCCCCTATTGAGAACAGCAGACAAGTCACTTAAGTTAAAGGGATCGATGTTGAGTGAAGCTGGCTTGACAGAGAAGGTATGAAGTTTTGCCAACACAGAGACTCGGCTTTTAAGAAACTCAAGGTAAGGCAAGGACCATTCTGCATTAAAACTGGAATTTACGGGATCATTAAAGGACTTAATGTTTCTCAAGAAAAGCCAGGCTTTCCTTGAGTTTGGCTTTTGATTGAGTACCTCGATCTTGCAGGCGTAAGCGTTTCTTTTAGCAAGTATTACTGCCTTCTTCCACTCTACTTTCAGGTTAACCGCTTTTATGTAGCTTGTCAGACTTGGAGCTCTTTGTGCCTGGATCTGTGCTTCGGTATATTTAGAGTTCAACAGTTGCAATTCTGGATTCCACCAAGTCTTGGTGGACAACGAAAATTGAATTGCAGCTCCAGGTGACATTATCGCCGCAGTTTGAAAAGGTAAAATCCAACACAGAGCCACCTTGACTGTCGATGTGACGTCTAAAGGTGCAGTTTCCATCGTTCAAACAATTATAACCAGAGTAACTCATGTAGTTATCTAGGAACCTTTTGTCTGGACGTTGATATGCAATGACTGCACCATCAAGTGGCCCATGCGACACCAAGCCAAAGCCTGTTACGCGCGGAACCCAGCCGAACGGAGCCCTCCTCCCGCCCAACCGACCGAGGGGCGCCGCCGCATGACGCGCGGCGCGATTAACCGAACCGGTCGCGAGCATGCAGGAAAGATAGATGTTAGGCTAATATTCGAGGAAAATTAGAGCTAAACACAACTAGACTAGAGCTACTATAGCTAAGCAAGCAACAATTACCAAAATCAAAAACAAGACACAACTAAAATGAAACTAACTACGGGAGAGATAGGCTAGTATAAGAGATTTAAGAAGAGGAAGGGAGTTAGTTGAGGATATAATGTGGTAGAGGGTATAATCCGAGCATAAAACCCTAAAGGGTTCGTGTGAGGCATAATTCGATCTACATAGTGGGAGGAACAAAGGAATATGGTTTCTAGTGGGTCTAATGGGAATCGTAAAGTTAATGCGGCTCATCAAGTAAGGGCTGTCTACATCCCCCTTGATCAAGTTGTGCATAAAAATTACACCAAGCATTTTTCTACTACTAACTAAGGATGGAAGATTTATTAAAAGAAGTCTACTACGGTAGGATGGCAGTCTCACAGTTGCATCCCAGTTGAGGCCCCGTAGGGCAAATAATAAAAACTTTTCTGTACTGATTCAATACGGTCCTGATGTATGTTGTACTGAGGGCAACACGAGCCGTATTCTACAATCGGACGAACAAGCGAGATATAGAGAGTCTTCGTTATATAGGGGTCATCAAATTCCTTTGACCACCTCTTTATAAACCAAAGCACACCCATGGCTTTATTTACCATGGTAGAAATGTGTTCAGAAAACTTTAACTTGGGGTCTAGTTTAATACCTAGATCATCAACCAATGTAATTCTCTCAAGAGAACTACCGCAGAGGGTGTAAGGAGCCAGGAAGGGGCTGGAGCGATAAAAAGTCATTACATTGCACTTCGAGGCATTAAGATGTATCATATTTGCACAGCACCATCTCCTCATCATTGCCACCGAACAGGACTCAAACTCTGCATCCACCTTTTCCCACAAGTTCTGCCATTGGTCTCGGCGGACGTGAGAGATCTCAGAGGATGGTGTGCTGGTCCCGGGGGTGGTGAGCCATGCTTCCATGGTGGCCCGCCTATCGATGGCTGCCACAAACTTCGCCCGTGCGGAGGTGACGGATGACTGGGCCATTGGAAAGGTATGGCGAGNTCGTAAAGTTTATGCGGCTCAACAAGTCAGGGCTGTCTACATCCCCCTTGATCAAGTTGTTCATGAAAATTACACCAAGCATTTTTCTACGAATAACTAAGGATGGAAGGTTTATTAGAAGGATCCTACTACGGTAGGATGGCAGTCTCACAGTTGCATCCCAGTTGAGGCCCCGTAGGGCAAATAATAAAAAGTTTTTCTGTACTGATTCAATACGGCCCTGATGTATGTTGTACTGAGGGCAACACGAGCCGTATTCTACAATCGGACGAACAAGCGAGATATAGAGAGTCTTCGTTATATAGGGGTCATCAAATTCCTTTGACCACCTCTTTATAAACCCAAGCACACCCATGGCTTTTTTTACCATGGTAGAAATGTGTTTAGAAAACTTTAACTTGGGGTCTAGTTTAATACCTAGATCATCAACCAATGTAATTCTCTCAAGAGAACTACCGCAGAGGGTGTAAGGAGCCAGGAAGGGGCTGGAGCGATAAAAAGTCATTACATTGCACTTCGAGGCATTAAGATGTAAGTATAAACGTGTCGTGGTAGAGGAGTAGTAACGGTGGCTTGTCCTGAGTTTGAGACGTAGGTGGAAAAGGGTGTTCAAGACGGTAACCAGAGCCGCCTGCACTCTCTAGAGTCTCCTACCACACGACCAGGGCCCCCACCACTCGGTACGAAGGTACCACCGGGCGGATAGCTACCGACGGTGTTTGAAGCGGGCACGCGAGGTGACGGATGACTGGGCCATTGGAAAGGTATGGCGAGGAAGGGAACAAAACCGATTTGGTGCTCGCCGCAGTAGCAGAATTAAAGGACATTATAATTCAGAAACATCTATGACTCCTCTCTGACACTCACTCTCTTGTCCGCCCATCAGTTAGATCCTCTAAAGATCTAAAGATTGATCTTAAGATCAATCAGCAATAAGCGTTCCAATTCGTTCGCAATTACTTTAAAAATGGAATTTAATAGGCCAATGAATTTCATTAAATATACCATTATACCATACCGATATACCGTAAATATACAATGAACCCAATTTCGTGATCAAAATATCCTGAAAAGTATATAATATACCTTAAATGGTCGTGCCCGATCCGTTGCTTTTGGCTCATATCGATGGCTGATATATCGAGAGCGCCCGTTTTCATTTGCCATATTATTGGCATTGCTCAACACTGAATATCGATAGCACACAATGCGTGTATCGATGTGCTTACTTTTTTATAAGCCATCCCTAACACTTTTCAGATGCTTGTCAAAAAAAAAAGCATGGGAATAAAAGGTTTAATTAAACCACTTGCCACAGCCATTTGGCCGGTCCAAAATCTAATTGAAATCTTTATTCTCAGACAATGGATGATAGGCGGCGTGAGGACTTTGAGAAAGCTTTAAGCGTGCTCGAAAACCGGCACCCAGGGGAGCAGCGGCCGCCACGGTGCGAGCCCAGAGTGCAGCCTGGAATTGTGCAGCCCCCGGTGATGCCGCCACCCAATCGTAAGGGATGGGTAACCAATTTCTTGTTAAAACTGAGAACCGCTGTGAATTCGTTGTCGCGCAACCCTTCCTCGCTGCACTTTCGCCAACCTGTCGATGCTGTGAAGCTGAAGATCAGGGACTACCACGAAAAAATCGCAAACCCCATGGACTTGAACACAATCAAGAAAAGATTTGAGTACACATACTACTGGGGCGGTGCAGATGTCCTGGAAGACATTCTATTGATTTTCGAAAACTGCAGAGTCTACAACAGTCCGGACTCGCCCGTGTTTAAAGCAGCTGTTAACCTGTGCGAGTGCTTTTGGCTGCGTATGGCGAAAATGCAGCGGGAATTGCACAATGAGTGTAGGGCTGAGGCCAAGACCAGGCGTCCACGGAAGGCAGCCATTTCAAAAACCTCTCCATTGCCGTTCTGGGGCGCGGTCCTTTTCCGACAGTAAGGCTACTTATGGTTCCACCTTTAGTTCTTACCTTTAGTCGGTTTCCATCTGCTAGGTGACGGAAGTAAACTCCGGCAAGGGTTAGATGTAGGCTTAGCCGTGGTAACGTTTGTCAAGTGCGGGCACTGTGGCCGGGCAGCACCAGCACCGGCTGGAGATCCCAGCGCTTATCTGACCCGAGCTGACGCCGATAAAAATTCTGAATTTCACGAATTTCCAGAGCTTCAGCGACCCCCAAACCTTCTTAACAACTACGGAACTCAAGTGAAAATCGACTCACTCCCAGTCGAACCAGTCCTTGATCGACTCAGCATAACGGCTATCCTGATGCCTTTAAATCTGAAGATCGAGCGCACATATAGCCAGACCCTGATCAAGGCTCTACGTTGTTGTGCGGACTCTTGGCCATTCAACATCTCGTCGATCTGGATGCATTATGGAGAAAATCTAGATAATGACTTCCATGATGAGTCTCTGGATTGGGACATACTGGAGAAGATGCTGGCGGGCGAGCAGTTTAAGGGCTGGGACTGGTTTCTGACTAAGTTACACCGAATGCTGCAGAACGCAATGTCCTGCTTCACCGAATGCCCATCGATCCGCAGAGCGACACAGAGGACCTTCGAAAAGATCGTGGAAATGGTACCTGATTATGAAGAACGCATGGCTCACGTAAAGGCGACGGCTCACGAAGCGGTTCGTTTGAAATTGGACGCCATTACACCATCTCAAAAAGAGGAACTCCTTAAATAACTTGAATTATCCAAGAAAGCAAACAGAAATCATTCTTATTGGTTTTGTAACAGAAATTTGAATAAATAACACAAGGCACCATTTAGCGTGTTTGTTGCGAAGTACTCACTGCATGCTCTCTATCGATAGGTTTCCGGGGCCACTGGCCACCTGACCCACTGATCCAATTGCTGGCGACTGTTTTTGGGTTGTAAAGTGAGTGGAGTTTCATTTAAGAGCAGAGAGTCTTGTCTGTCCCCATCGTGTGCCTAGCAGCACGGGACAGACAGCGTGGAGCGCTTTAAAGTCACAGTTTCCCGCATTATTTGTGTTTCCGCAACTCTTCGCAACCAGCTCGGAATCAAAATCTCGAAATAAAAAGCCAATTGCTGCTAGTTCGACCGAGTCGGAATTAAATCCATTTTAAAATGTTCTATTAGCTAGGGTAATCTCTTTCTCTTTCTATATCGATATTCACATATTACATACATGGTCTATAGCAACAATCTTCTGTGAGTATGCACTGTACGTACTTACAATACAATTCCATGTCTTCATGCTACAATTAAATATTTCAATGCTACAAATTCATTTTGCTTATACAAAAAACTCGTTTGCTCCAGGCCATAAACCCTATGCGCTAATTTGGCGTAAGCATA
>NW_022995855.1:17271-20367 GCF_900245975.1 Drosophila guanche | reverse complement strand
CAGTCATTTGTTCTCGTATTTTAATACAAGAAACACACAAACACTTCAATATTATTCGTATATAGTAACAATTATATACATATCAAACCATATAAAGTATCAGACATTGCCATCTAGGTATTTTCCCCATATCATATGTAAGGACAAATTTTAAATTGTTCATCATATGAAATATACCAAGCACGACACCACTCCCTATAGAGGTTTTTTGCCACGGCTTCCGCAAATCGGGTGCCTTCAATAGGGAGTGCCTCTTAGTAGTCATTTGTTCTCGTATTTTAATAAAAGAAACACACAAACACTTCAATATTATTCATATATAGTAACAATTATATACATATCCAACCATATAAAGTATCAGACATTGCCATCTAGGTATTTTCCCCATATCATATGTAAGGACAAATTTTAAATTGTTCATCATATGAAATATACCAAGCACGACACCACTCCCTATAAAGGTTTTCTGCCACGGCTTCCGCAAATCGGGTGATTACAATCGAGAGTGCCTCTTACCAGTCATTTGTTCTCGTATTTTAATACAAGAAACACACAAACACTTCAATATTATTCATATATAGTAACAATTATATACATATCCATCCAAATAAAGTATCAGACATTGCCATCTAGGTATTTTCCCCATATCAAATGAAATATACCAAGCACGACACCACTCCCTATAAAGGTTTTCTGACACGGCTTCCGCAAATCTGGTGATTACAATCGAGAGTGCCCCTTAACAGTCAATTGTTATCGTATTTTAATACAAGAAACACAGAAACACTTCAATATTATTCGTTTATAGTAACAATTATATACATATCAAACCATATAAAGTATCAGACATTGCCATCTAGGTATGTTCCCCATATCATATGTAAGGACAAATTTTAAAATGTTCACCATATAAAATATACCAAGCACGACACCACTCCCTATAGAGGTTTTTTGCCACGGCTTAAGCAAATCAGGTGCCTACTATAGGGAGCGCACCTTAACAGTCATTTGTTCTCGTATTTTAATACAAGAAACACACAAACACTTCAATATTATTAGTATATAGTAACAACTATACACATATCCAACCAAATAAAGTATCAGACATTGCCGGCTAGGTATTTTCCCCATATCATATGTAAAGACAAATTTAAAATTTTTCATCATATGAAATATAGCAAGCACGACACCATTCCCTATGTAGGTTTTTTGCCACGGCTTCGGTAAATCGGGTGCCTTCAATAGGGAGTGCCTCTTAGTTGTCATTTGTTCTCGTATTTTAATAAAAGAAACACACAAACACTTCAATATTATTCGTATATAGTAACAACTATACACATATCCAACCAAATAAAGTATCAGACATTGCAGGCTAGGTATTTTCCCCATATCATATGTAAGGACAAATTTTAAATTGTTCATCATATGAAATATACCAAGCACGAAACCACTCCCTATAGAGGTTTTCTGCCACGGCTTCCGCAAATCGGGTGATTACAATCGAGAGTGCCTCTTACCAGTCATTTGTTCTCGTATTTTAATAGAAGAAACACACAAACACTTCAATATTATTCGTATATAGTAACAATTATATACATATCAAACCATATAAAGTTTCAGACATTACCATCTAGGTATTTTCCCCATATCATATGTAAGGACAAATTTTATGTTTTTCATCATATGAAATATACCAAGCACGACACCACTCCCTATGGAGGTTTTTTGCCACGGCTTCGGTAAATCGGGTGCCTTCAATAGGGAGTGCCTCTTAGTAGTCATTTGTTTTCGTATTTTAATAAAAGAAACACGCAAACACTTCAATATTTTTCGTATATAATAACAATTATATACATATCAAACCATATAAAGTATCAGACATTGCCATCTAGGTATTTTCCCCATATCATATGTAAGGACAAATTTTAAATTGTTCATCATATGAAATACACCAAGCACGACACCACTCCCTATAGAGGTTTGTTGCCACGGCTTCCGCAAACCGGGTGCCTTCAATAGGGAGTGCCTCTTAGTAGTCATTTGTTCTCGTATTTTAATAAAAGAAACACGCAAACACTTCAATATTATTCGTATATAGTAACAACTATACACATATCCAACCCAATAAAGTATCAGACATTGCAGGCTAGGTATTTTCCCCATAACATATGTAAGGACAAATTTTAAATTGTTCATCATATGAAATATACCAAGCACGACACCACTCCCTATAGAGGTTTTTTGCCACGGCTTCCGCAAATCGGGTGCCTTCAATAGGGAGTGCCTCTTAGTAGTCATTTGTTCTCGTATTTTAATACAAGAAACACACAAACACTTCAATATTATTCGTATATAGTAACAACTATACACATATCCAACCAAATAAAGTATCAGACATTGCCGGCTAGGTATTTTCCCCATATCATATGTAAGGACAAATTTTAAATTGTCCACCATATGAAATATACCAAGCACGACACCACTTCCTATAGAGGTTTTTTGCCACGGCTTCCGCAAATCGGGTGCCTTCAATAGGGAGTGCCTCTTAGTAGTCATTTGTTCTCGTATTTTAATACAAGAAACACACAAACACTTCAATATTATTCGTATATAGTAACAACTATACACATATCCAACCAAATAAAGTATCAGACATTGCCGGCTAGGTATTTTCCCCATATCATATGTAAGGTCAAATTTTAAATTGTTCATCATATGAAATATACCAAGCACGACACCACTCCCTATAGAGGTTTTTTGCCACGGCTTCCGCAAATCGGGTGCCTTCAATAGGGAGTGCCTCTTAGTAGTCATTTGTTCTCGTATTTTAATACAAGAAACACACAAACACTTCAATATTATTCGTATATAGTAACAACTATACACATATCCAACCAAATAAAGTATCAGACATTGCCGGCTAGGTATTTTCCCCATATCATATGTAAGGACAAATTTTAAATTGTTCATCATATGAAATATACCAAGCACGACACCACTCCCTATAGAGGTTTTTTGCCACGGCTTCCGCAAATCGGGTGCCTTCAATAGGGAGTGCCTCTTAGTAGTCATTTGTTCTCGTATTTTAATACAAGA
>NW_022995855.1:12208-15646 GCF_900245975.1 Drosophila guanche | reverse complement strand
CCAGTCATTTGTTCTCGTATTTTAATACAAGAAACACACAAACACTTCAATATTATTCGTATATAGTAACAATTATATACATATCAAACCATATAAAGTATCAGACATTGCCATCTAGGTATTTTCCCCATATCATATGTAAGGACAAATTTTAAATTGTTCATCATATGAAATATACCAAGCACGACACCACTCCCTATAAAGGTTTTCTGCCACGGCTTCCGCAAATCGGGTGATTACAATCGAGAGTGCCTCTTACCAGTCATTTGTTCTCGTATTTTAATACAAGAAACACACAAACACTTCAATATTATTCATATATAGTAACAATTATATACATATCCAACCAAATAAAGTATCAGACATTGCAGGCTAGGTATTTTCCCCATATCATATGTAAGGACAAATTTTAAGTTTTTTATCATATGAAATATACCAAGCACGACACCACTCCCTATGTAGGTTTTTTGCCACGGCTTCGGTAAATCGGGTGCCTTCAATAGGGAGTACCTCTTAGTAGTCATTTGTTCTCGTATTTTAATAAAAGAAACACGCAAACACTTCAATATTATTCGTATATAGTAACAACTATACACATTTCCAACCAAATAAAGTATCAGACATTGCAGGCTAGGTATTTTCCCCATATCATATGTAAGGACAAATTTTAAATTGTTCATCATATGAAATATACCAAGCACGACACCACTCCCTATAGAGGTTTTTTGCCACGGCTTCCGCAAACCAGGTGCCTTCAATAGGGAGTGCCTCTTAGTAGTCATTTTTTCTCGTATTTTAATAAAAGAAACACGCAAACACTGCAATATTATTCGTATATAGTAAGAACTATATACATATCAAACCATATAAAGTATCAGACATTGCAGGCTAGGTATTTTCCCCATATCATATGTAAGGACAAATTTTAAATTGTTCATCATATGAAATATACCAAGCCCGACACCACTCCCTATAGAGGTTTTCTGACACGGCTTCCGCAAATCGGGTGCCTTCAATAGGGAGTGCCTCTTACCAGTCATTTGTTCTCGTATATTAATACAAGAAATACACAAACACTTAAATATTATTTATATATAGTAACAATTATATACATATCCAACCAAATAAAGTATCAGACATTGCCATCTAGGTATTTTCTCCATATCATATGTAAGGACAAATTTTAAATTGTTCATCATATGAAATATACCAAGCACGACACCACTCCCTATAGAGGTTTTCTGCCACGGCTTCCGCAAATCGAGTGATTACAATCGAGAGTGCCCCTTAACAGTCATTTGTTCTCGTATTTTAATACAAGAAACACACAAACACTTCAATATTATTCGTATATAGTAACAACTATACACATATCCAACCAAATAAAGTATCAGACATAGCCGGCTAGGTATTTTCCCCATTTCATATATAAAGAACAATTTAAAAATTTTCATCATATGAAATATAGCAAGCACGACACCACTCCCTATAGAGGTTTTTTGCCACGGCTTCCGCAAATCGGGTGCCTTCAATAGGGAGTGCCTCTTAGTAGTCATTTTTTCTCGTATTTTAATAAAAGAAACACGCAAACACTTTAATATTATTCGTATATCGTAACAATTATATACATATCCAATCAAATAAAGTATCAGACATTGCAGGCTAGGTATTTTCCCCATATCATATGTAAGGACAAATTTTAAGTTTTTTATCATATGAAATATACCAAGCACGACACCACTCCCTATGTAGGTTTTTTCCACGGCTTCGGTAAATCGGGTGCCTTCAATAGGGAGTGCCTCTTAGTAGTCATTTGTTCTCGTTATTTAATAAAAGAAACACGCAAACACTTCAATATTATTCGTATATAGTAACAACTATACACATTTCCAACCAAATAAAGTATCAGACATTGCAGGCTAGGTATTTTCCCCATATCATATGTAAGGACAAATTTTAAATTGTTCATCATATGAAATATACCAAGCACGACACCACTCCCTATAGAGGTTTTTTGCCACGGCTTCCGCAAACCGGGTGCCTTCAATAGGGAGTGCCTCTTAGTAGTCATTTGTTCTCGTATTTTAATACAAGAAACACACAAACACTTCAATATTATTCGTAAATAGAAACAATTATATACATATCAAACCATATAAAGTATCAGACATTGCCATCTAGGTATTTTCCCCATATCATATGTAAGGACAAATTTTAAATTGTTCATCATATGAAATATACCAAGCACGACATCACTCCCGTTAAACGTTATCGTCTATAGAGTATCAGCCATTGCCATCTAGGTATTTTCCCCATATCATATGTAAGGACAAATTTTAAATTGTTCATCATATGAAATATACCAAGCACGACACCACTCCCTATAGAGGTTTTTTGCCACGGCTTCCGCAAATCGGGTGCCTTCAATAGGGAGTGCCTCTTACCAGTCATTTGTTCTCGTATTTTAATACAAGAAACACACAAACACTTCAATATTATTCGTATATAGTAACAATTATATACATATCAAACCATATAAAGTATCAGACATTGCCATCTAGGTATTTTCCCCATATCATATGTAAGGACAAATTTTAAATTGTTCATCATATGAAATATACCAAGCACGACACCACTCCCTATAAAGGTTTTCTGCCACGGCTTCCGCAAATCGGGTGATTACAATCGAGAGTGCCCCTTAACAGTAATTTGTTCTCGTATTTTAATACAAGAAACACACAAACACTTCAATATTATTCATATATAGTAACAATTATATACATATCCAACCAAATAAAGTATCAGACATTGCCGGCTAGGTATTTTCCCCATTTCATATGTAAAGACAAATTTTAAGTTTTTCATCATATGAAAGATAGCAAGCGCGACAGCACTCCCTATAGAGGTTTTTTGCCACGGCTTCCGCAAATCTGGTGCCTTCAATAGGGAGTGCCTCTTAGTAGTCATTTTTTCTCGTATTTTAATAAAAGAAACACGCAAACACTTCAATATTATTCGTATATCGTAACAATTATATACATATCCAACCAAATAAAGTATCAGACATTGCCATCTAGGTATTTTCCCCATACCATATGTAAGGACACATTTTAAATTGTTCACCATATGAAATATACCAAGCACGACACCACTCCCTATAGAGTTTTTCTGCCACGGCTTCCGCAAATCGGGTGATTACAATCGAGAGTGCCCCTTAACAGTCATTTGTTCTCGTATTTTAATACAAGAAACACACAAACACTTCAATATTATTCGTATATAGTAACAACTATACACATATCCAACCAAATAAAGTATCAGACATTGCCGGCTAGGTATTTTCCCCATATCATATGCAAAGACAAATTTTAAATTTTTCATCATATGAAATATACCAAGCACGACACCACTCCCTATAAAGGTTTTCTGCCACGGCTA
>NW_022995855.1:4285-10104 GCF_900245975.1 Drosophila guanche | reverse complement strand
CAGTCATTTGTTCTCGTATTTTAATACAAGAAACACACAAACACTTCAATATTATTCGTATATAGTAACAATTATATACATATCAAACCATATAAAGTATCAGACATTGCCATCTAGGTATTTTCCCCATATCATATGTAAGGACAAATTTTAAATTGTTCATCATATGAAATATACCAAGCACGACACCACTCCCTATAAAGGTTTTCTGCCACGGCTTCCGCAAATCGGGTGATTACAATCGAGAGTGCCTCTTACCAGTCATTTGTTCTCGTATTTTAATACAAGAAACACACAAACACTTCAATATTATTCGTATATAGTAACAATTATATACATATCAAACCATATAAAGTATCAGACATTGCCATCTAGGTATTTTCCCCATATCATATGTAAGGACAAATTTTAAATTGTTCATCATATGAAATATACCAAGCACGACACCACTCCCTATAAAGGTTTTCTGCCACGGCTTCTGCAAATCGGGTGATTACAATCGAGAGTGCCTCTTACCAGTCATTTGTTCTCGTATTTTAATACAAGAAACACACAAACACTTCAATATTATTCGTATATAGTAACAATTATATACATATCAAACCATATAAAGTATCAGACATTGCCATCTAGGTATTTTCCCCATATCATATGTAAGGACAAATTTTAAATTGTTCATCATATGAAATATACCAAGCACGACACCACTCCCTATAAAGGTTTTCTGCCACGGCTTCCGCAAATCGGGTGATTACAATCGAGAGTGCCCCTTAACAGTCATTTGTTCTCGTATTTTAATACAAGAAACACACAAACACTTCAATATTATTCGTATATAGTAACAACTATACACATATCCAACCAAATAAAGTATCAGACATTGCCGGCTAGGTATTTTCCCCATTTCATATATAAAGACAAATTTAAAATTTTTCATCATATGAAATATAGCAAGCACGACACCACTCCCTATAGAGGTTTTCTGCCACGGCTTCCGCAAATCGGGTGATTACAATCGAGAGTGCCCCATAACAGTCATTTGTTCTCGTATTTTAATACAAGAAACACACAAACACTTCAATATTATTCGTATATAGTAACAATTAAATACATATCAAACCATATAAAGTATCAGACATTGCCATCTAGGTATGTTCCCCATATCATATGTAAGGACAAATTTTAAATTGTTCTCCATATGAAATATACCAAGCACGACACCACTCCCTATAGAGTTTTTTTGCCACGGCTTCCGCAAATCATGTGCCTACAATAGGGAGCGCACCTTAACAGTCATTTGTTCTCGTATTTTAATACAAGAAACACACAAACACTTCAATATTATTCGTATATAGTAACAACAATACACATATCCAACCAAATAAAGTATCAGACATTGCCGGCTAGGTATTTTCCCCATATCATATGTAAAGACAAATTTAAAATTTTTCATCATATGAAATATAGCAAGCACGACACCACTCCCTATGGAGGTTTTTTGCCACGGCTTCGGTAAATCTAGTGCCTTCAATAGGGAGTGCCTCTTAGTAGTCATTTGTTTTCGTAATTTAATAAAAGAAACACGCAAAGACTTCAATATTATTCGTATATGGTAACAATTATATACATATCAAACCATATAAAGTATCAGACATTGCCATCTAGGTATTTTCCCCATATCATATGTAAGAACAAATTTTAAATTGTTCATCATATGAAATATACCAAGCACGACACCACTCCCTATAGAGGTTTTTTGCCACGGCTTCCGCAAACCGGGTGCCTTCAATAGGGAGTGCCTCTTAGTAGTCATTTTTTCTCGTATTTTAATAAAAGAAACACGCAAACGCTTCAATATTATTCGTATATCGTAACAACTATACACATATCCAACCAAATAAAGTATCAGTTATTGCAGGCTAGGTATTTTCCCCATATCATATGTAAGGACAAATTTTAAATTGTTCATCATATGAAATATACCAAGCACGACACCACTCCCTATAGAGGTTTTCTGCCACGGCTTCCGCAAATCAGGTGATTACAATCGAGAGTGCCCCATAACAGTCATTTGTTCTCGTATTTTAATACAAGAAACACACAAACACTTCAATATTATTTTTATATAGTAACAACTATACACATATCCAACGAAATAAAGTATCAGGCATTGCCGGCTAGGTATTTTCCCCATATCATATGCAAAGACAAATTTTAAATTTTTCATCATATGAAATATACCAAGCACGACACCACTCCCTATAAAGGTTTTCTGCCACGGCTTCCGCAAATCTGGTGCCTCTTAGTAGTAATTTGTTCTCGTATTTTAATAAAAGAAACACGCAAACACTTCAATATTATTCGTATATAGTAACAACTATACACATATCCAACCAAATAAAGTATCAGACATTGCAGGCTAGGTATTTTCCCCATATCATATGTAAGGACAAATTTTAAATTGTTCATCATATCAAATATACCAAGCACGACACCACTCCCCATAGAGGTTTTCTGGCACGGCTTCCGCAAATCGGGTGATTACAATCGAGAGTGCCCCATAACAGTCATTTGTTCTCGTATTTTAATACAAGAAACACACAAACACTTCAATATTATTCGTATATAGTAACAATTATATACATATCAAACAATATAAAGTATCAGACATTGCCATCTAGGTATTTTCCCCATATCATATGTAAGGACAAATTTTAAATTGTTCATCATATGAAATATACCAAGCACGACACCACTCCCTATGGAGGTTTTTTGCCACGGCTTCGGTAAATCGGGTGCCTTCAATAGGGAGTGCCTCTTAGTAGTCATTTGTTTTCGTATTTTAATAAAAGAAACATGCAAACACTTCAATATTATTCGTATATAGTAACAATTATATACATATCAAACCATATAAAGTATCAGACATTGCCATCTAGGTATTTTCCCCATATCATATGTAAGGAAAAATTTTAAATTGTTCATCATGTGAAATATACCAAGCACGACACCACTCCCTATAGAGGTTTTCTGCCACGGCTTCCGCAAATCGGGTGATTACAATCGAGAGTGCCTCTTACCAGTCATTTGTTCTCGTATATTAATACAAGAAACACACAAACACTTCAATATTATTTACATATAGTAACATATATATACATATCCAACCAAATAAAGTATCAGACATTTCCATCTAGGTATTTTCCCCATATCATATGAAATATACCAAGCACGACACCACTCCCTATGGAGGTTTTTTGCCACGGCTTCGGTAAATCGGGTGCCTTCAATAGGGAGTGCCTCTTAGTAGTCATTTGTTTTCGTATTTTAATAAAAGAAACATGCAAACACTTCAATATTATTCGTATATAGTAACAATTATATACATATCAAACCATATAAAGTATCAGACATTGACATCTAGGTATTTTCCCCATACCGTATGTAAGGACAAATTTTAAATTGTTCATCATATGAAATATACCAAGCACGACACCACTTCCTATAGAGGTTTTCTGCCACGGCTTCCGCAAATCGGGTGATTACAATCGAGAGTGCCCCATAACAGTCATTTGTTCTCGTATTTTAATACAAGAAACACACAAACACTTCAATATTATTCGTATATAGTAACAATTATATACATATCAAACATTATAAAGTATCAGACATTGCCATCTAGGTATTTTCCCCATACCATATGTAAGGACAAATTTTAAATTGTTCATCATATGAAATATACCAAGCACGACACCACTCCCTATAGAGGTTTTCTGCCACGGCTTCCGCAAATCGGGTGATTACAATCGAGAGTGCCCCATAACAGTCATTTGTTCTCGTATTTTAATACAAGAAACACACAAACACTTCAATATTATTCGTATATAGTAACAATTATATACATATCAAACATTATAAAGTATCAGACATTGCCATCTAGGTATTTTCCCCATATCATATGTAAGGACAAATTTTAAATTGTTCATAATATGAAATATACCAAGCACGACACCACTCCCTATAGAGGTTTTTTGCCACGGCTTCCGCAAATCGGGTGCCTCTTAGTAGTAATTTGTTCTCGTATTTTAATAAAAGAAACACGCAAACACTTCAATATTATTCATATATAGTAACAATTATATCCATATCCAACCAAATAAAGTATCAGACATTGCCATCTAGGTATTTTCCCCATATCATATGAAATATACCAAGCACGACACCACTCCTTATAAAGGTTTTCTGACACGGCTTCCGCAAATCTGGTGATTACAATCGATAGTGCCTCTTAACAGTCAATTGTTCTCGTATTTTAATACAAGAAACACACAAACACTTCAATATTATTCGTTTATAGTAACAATTATATACATATCAAACCATATAAAGTATCAGACATTGCCATCTAGGTATTTTCCCCATATCATATGTAAGGACAAATTTTAAATTGTTCACCATATGAAATATACCAAGCACGACACCACTCCCTATGTAGGTTTTTTGCCACGGCTTCGGTAAATCGGGTGCCTTCAATAGGGAGTGCCTCTTAGTAGTAATTTGTTCTCGTATTTTAATAAAAGAAACACGCAAACACTTCAATATTATTCGTATATAGTAACAACTATACACATATCCAACCAAATAAAGTATCAGACATTGCAGGCTAGGTATTTTCCCCATATCATATGTAAGGACAAATTTTAAGTTTTTCATCATATGAAATATACCAAGCACGACACCACTCCCTATGTAGGTTTTTTGCCACGGCTTCCGCAAACCGGGTGCCTTCAATAGGGAGTGCCTCTTAGTAGTCATTTGTTCTCGTATTTTAATAAAAGAAACACGCAAACACTTCAATATTATTCGTATATAGTAACAACTATACACATATCCAACCAAATAAAGTATCAGACATTGCAGGCTAGGTATTTTCCCCATATCATATGTATGGACAAATTTTAAATTGTTCATCATATGAAATATACCAAGCACGACACCACTCCCTATAGACGTTTTCTGCCACGGCTTCCGCAAATCGGGTGATTAAAATCGAGAGTGCCCCATAACAGTCATTTTTTCTCGTATTTTAATACAAGAAACACACAAACACTTCAATATTATTCATATATAGTAACAATTATATACATATCAAATCAAATAAAGTATCAGACATTGCCATCTAGGTATTTTCCCCATATCATATGTAAGGACAAATTTTAAATTGTTCACCATATGAAATATACCAAGCACGACACCACTCCCTATAGAGGTTTTCTGCCACGGCTTCCGCAAATCGGGTGATTACAATCGAGAGTGCCCCTTAACAGTCATTTGTTCTCGTATTTTCATACAAGAAACACTTCAATATTATTCGTATATAGTAACAACTATACACATATCCAACCAAATAAAGCATCAGACATTGCCGGCTAGGTATTTTCCCCATTTCATATGTAAAGACAAATTTAAAATTTTGCATCATATGAAATATAGCAAGCACGACACCACTCCCTATAGAGGTTTTTTGCCACGGCTTCCGCAAATCGGGTGCCTTCAATAGGGAGTGCCTCTTAGTAGTAATTTGTTCTCGTATTTTAATAAAAGAAACACGCAAACACTTCAATATTATTCGTATATAGTAACAACTATACACATATCCAACCAAATAAAGTATCAGAAATTGCAGGCTAGGTATTTTCCACATATCATATGTAAGGACAAATTTTAAGTTTTTCATCATATGAAATATACCAAGCACGACACCACTCCCTATAGAGGTTTTTTTCCACGGCTTCCGCAAATCGGGTGCCTTCAATAGG
>NW_022995855.1:0-2092 GCF_900245975.1 Drosophila guanche | reverse complement strand
TCATATGTAAGGACAAATTTTAAATTGTTCATCATATGAAATATACCAAGCACGACACCACTCCCTATAGAGGTTTTTTGCCACGGCTTCCGTAAACCGGGTGCCTTCAATAGGGAGTGCCTCTTAGTAGTCATTTTTTCTCGTATTTTAATAAAAGAAACACGCAAACACTTCAATATTATTCGTATATAGTAACAACTATACACATATCCAACCCAATAAAGTATCAGACATTGCAGGCTAGGTATTTTCCCCATATCATATGTAAGGACAAATTTTTAATTGTTCATCATATGAAATATACCAAGCACGACACCACTTCCTATAGAGGTTTTTTGCCACGGCTTCCACAAACCGGGTGCCTTCAATAGGGAGTGCCTCTTAGTAGTCATTTGTTCTCGTATTTTAATAAAAGAAACACGCAAACACTTCAATATTATTCGTTTATAGTAACAATTATATACATATCAAACCATATAAAGTATCAGACATTGCCATCTAGGTATTTTCCCCATATCATATGTAAGGACAAATTTTAAATTGTTCATCATATGAAATACACCAAGCACGACACCACTCCCTATAGAGGTTTTCTGCCACGGCTTCCGCAAATCGGGTGATTACAATCGAGAGTGCCTCTTACCAGTCATTTGTTCTCGTATTTTAATACAAAAAACACACAAACACTTCAATATTATTCGTATATAGTAACAATTATATACATATCCAACCAAATAAAGTATCAGACATTGCAGGCTAGGTATTTTCCCCATATCATATGTAAGGACAAATTTTAAATTGTTCATCATATGAAATATACCAAGCACGACACCACTCCCTATAGAGGTTTTTTGCCACGGCTTCCGCAAACCGGGTGCCAACAATAGGGAGTGCCTCTTAGTAGTCATTTTTTCTCGTATTTTAATAAAAGAAACACGCAAACACTGCAATATTATTCGTATATAGTAACAACTATACACATATCCAACCAAATAAAGTATCAGAAATTGCAGGCTAGGTATTTTCCACATATCATATGTAAGGACAAATTTTAAGTTTTTCATCATATGAAATATACCAAGCACGACACCACTCCCTATAGAGGTTTTTTTCCACGGCTTCCGCAAATCGGGTGCCTTCAATAGGGAGTGCCTCTTAGTAGTCATTTTTTCTCGTATTTTAATACAAGAAACACACAAACACTTCAATATTATTCGTTTATAGTAACAATTATACACATATCCAACCAAAAAAAGTATCAGACATTGCCATCTAGGTATTTTCCCCATACCATATTTAAGGACAAATTTTAAATTGTTCATCATATGAAATATACCAAGCACGACACCACTCCCTATAGAGGTTTTCTGCCACGGCTTCCGCAAATCGGGTGATTACAATCGAGAGTGCCCCATAACAGTCATTTGTTCTCGTATTTTAATACAAGAAACACACAAACACTTCAATATTATTCATATATAGTAACAATTATATACATATCCATCCAAATAAAGTATCAGACATTGCCATCTAGGTATTTTCCCCATTTCAAATGAAATATACCAAGCACGACACCACTCCCTATAAAGGTTTTCTGACACGGCTTCCGCAAATCTGGTGATTACAATCGAGAGTGCCCCTTAAGAGTCAATTGTTCTCGTATTTTAATACAAGAAGCACACAAACACTTCAATATTATTCGTTTATAGTAACAATTATATACATATCAAACCATATAAAGTATCAGACATTGCCATCTAGGTATGTTCCCCATATCATATGTAAGGACAAATTATAAATTGTTCACCATATGAAATATACCAAGCACGACACCACTCCCTATAGAGGTTTTTTGCCACGGCTTCCGCAAATCATGTGCCTACAATAGGGAGAGCACCTTAACAGTCATTTGTTCTCGTATTTTAATACAAGAAACACACAAACACTTCAATATTATTCGTATATAGTAACAACTATACACATATCCAACCAAATAAAGTATCAGACATTGCCGGCTAGGTATTTTCCCCATATCATATGTAAAGACAAATTTAAAATTTTTCATCATATGAAATATAGCAAGCACGACACC
>NW_022995854.1:0-20422 GCF_900245975.1 Drosophila guanche | reverse complement strand
CACACACAGTTTGGATCCACTTCATAGCAGCATCAAACAACTTTTCAGATAATCAAATTTCTTTACAACCATATCTAAGATACTTAAGTTATGTGAAAAAACAAACCGCAACCTCTGAAAAAACATTAAACTAAAAATAATATTCTTAATAAGTTCCTAAAAAAACAAGTTCTGCCATAGAAAATAAACCTGACTTTTCACTAGTTTTTAAAGTCAAAATTAAAAAAAAAAAATTTCAAAAAAATCTCACAACAATTAACATTTTTGTATCTGAAAGCTTTTCCGAGATGGTAGGCCAAACCCACACACAGTTTGGATTCATTTTATAGCAGTATCAATCAACTTTTCAGATAGTCAACGTTCTTTACAACCAAATCTAAGATTCTTAAGTTATGTGAAAAAACAAACCGCAACCTCTGAAAAAAACATTAAACTAAAAATAATATTCTTAATAAGTTCTTAAAAAACAAGTTCTGCCATAGAAAATACACCCGACTTTTCCCTAATTTTTAAAGTCAAAATTTCGAAAAAAAAATCTCAAAAAAGTTATGTGAAAAAACAAACCGCTACTTCTAAAAAAACCGTAAACTAAAAATTATATCCTTAATAAGTTCCTTAAAAACAAGTTCTGCCATAGAAAATAAACCCGACTTTTCCCGAGTTTTTAAAGTCAAAATTTCGAAAAAAAAAATTCCACAAAAATCAGTATTTTTGCATTTCAAAGCTTTTCCGAGACGGTAGGCCAAAACCACACACAGTTTGGATCCACTTCATAGCAGCATCAAACAACTTTTCAGATAATGAAATTTCTTTACAACCAGATCTAAGATACTTAAGTTATGTGAAAAAAAACCGCAACCTCTGAAAAAACATTAAACTAAAAATAAAATTCTTAATAAGTTCTTAAAAAACAAAATCTGCCATAGAAAATAAACCCGACTTTTCCCGAGTTTTTAAAGTCAAAATTAAAAAAAAAAATATTTCAAAAAAAATCCCACAACAATTAACATTTTTGTATTTGAAAGCTTTTCCGAGATGGTAGGCCAAAACCACACACAGTTTTGATTCATTTTATAGCAGTATCAATCAACTTTTCAGATAGTCAACGTTGTTTACAACCAAATCTAAGATTCTTAAGTTATGTGAAAAAACAAATCGCTACCTCTGAAAAAAACTTAAATTAAAAATTACATCCTTAATAAGTTCTTAAAAAACAAGTTCTGTCATAGAAAATAAATCCGACTTTTCCCGAGTTTTTAAAGTCAAAATTTCGAAAAATAAATCTCACAACAATCAACATTTTTGCATTTCAAAGCTTTTCCCAGATGGTAGGCCAAAACCACACACAGTTTGGATCCACTTTATAGCAGCATCAAACAACTTTTCAGATAATGAAATTTCTTTACAACCAGATCTAAGATACTTAAGTTATGTGAAAAAACAACTCGCTACCTCTGAAAAGACCTCAAACTTAAAATAACATCCTTAATAAGTTCTTAAAAAACAAGATCTGCCATAGAAAATAAACCCGACTTTTCCCGAGTTTTTAAAGTCAAAATTTCGAAAAAAAAAAATCCCACAACAATCAACATTTTAGCATTTCAAAGATTTTCCAAGACGGTGGGCCAAAACCACACACAGTTTGGATCCATTTTATAACAGTATCAATCAACTTTTCAGATAATCAAATTTCTTTACAACCAGATCTAAGATACTTAAGTTATGTGAAAAAAAACCGCAACCTCTGAAAAAACATTAAACTAAAAATAAAATTCTTAATAAGTTCTTAAAAAACAAAATCTGCCATAGAAAATAAACCCGACTTTTCCCGAGTTTTTAAACAAAAAATTAAAAAAAAAAAAATTTCAAAAAAAATCTCACAACAATTAACATTTTTGTATTTGAAAGCTTTTCCGATATGGTAGGCCAAAACCACACACAGTTTTGATTCATTTTATAGCAGTATCAATCAACTTTTCAGATAGTCAACGTTGTTTACAACCAGATACAAGATTCTTAAGTTATGTGAAAAAACAAATCGCTACCTCTGAAAAAAACTTAAATTTAAAATTACATCCTTAATAAGTTCTTAAAAAACAAGTTCTGTCATAGAAAATAAACCCGACTTTTCCCGAGTTTTTAAAGTCAAAATTTCGAAAAAAAAATC
The DNA here is from genome assembly GCF_900245975.1 of Drosophila guanche. Taxonomy (NCBI): domain Eukaryota; kingdom Metazoa; phylum Arthropoda; class Insecta; order Diptera; family Drosophilidae; genus Drosophila; species Drosophila guanche. The sequence continues at coordinate 18,255 of NW_022995854.1, read as the reverse complement.
TCACAACAATCAACATTTTTGCATTTCAAAGATTTTCCGAGATGGTAGGCCAAAACCACACACAGTTTGGATCCACTTCATACCAGCATGAAACAACTTTTCAGATAATCAAATTTCTTTACAACCAGATCTAAGATACTTTAGTTATGTGAAAAAACAACTCGCTACCTCTGAAAAAACCTTAAACTAAAAATTACATCCTTAATAAGTTCTTAAAAAACAAGTTCTGCCATAGAAAATAAACCCGACTTTTCCCAAGTTTTTAAAGTCAAAATTTAAAAAAAAAAAATTTCAAAAAAAATCTCACAACAATCAAAATGTTTGTATTTTAAAGCTTTTCCGAGATGGTAGGCCAAAACCACACACAGTTTGGATCCACTTCATAGCAGCATCAAACAACTTTTCAGATAATCAAATTTCTTTACAACCATATCTAAGATACTTAAGTTATGTGAAAAAAAAAACCGCAACCTCTGAAAAAACATTAAACTAAAAACAATATTCTTAATAAGTTCTTAAAAAACAAGTTCTGCCATAGAAAATAAACCCAACTTTTCCCGAGTTTTTAAAGTCAAAATTTCAAAACAAAAAAATTTCAAAAAAAATCTCACAACAATCAAAATGTTTGTATTTTAAAGCTTTTCCGAGATGGTAGGCCAAAACCACACACAGTTTGGATCCACTTCATAGCAGCATCAAACAACTTTTCAGATAATCAAATTTCTTTACAAACATATCCAAGATACTTAAGTTATGTGAAAAAACAATCCGCAACCTCTGAAAAAACATTAAACTAAAAACAACATTCTTAATAAGTTCTTAAAAAACAAATTCTGCCATAGAAAATAAACCCGACTTTTCCCGAGTTTTTAAAGTCAAAATTTCAACAAAAAAAAATTTCAAAAAAAAATCTCACAACAATCAACATTTTTGTATTTCAAAGCTTTTCCGAGATGGTAGGCCAAAACCACACACAGTTTGGATCCACTTCATAGCAGCATCAAACAACTTTTCAGATAATCAAATTTCTTTACAACCAGATCCAAGATTCTTAAGTTATGTGGAAAAACAAATCGCTACCTCTGAAAAAACATTAAACTAAAAATAATATCCCTAATAAGTTCTTAAAAAAGAAGTTCTGCCATAGAAAATAAACCCGACTTTTCCCGAGTTTTTAAAGTCAAAATTTCGACAATAAAAATCTCACAACAATCAACATTTTTGCATTTCAAAGCTTTACCCAGACGGTAGGCCAAACCCACACACAGTTTGGATTCATTTTATAGCAGTATCAATCAACTTTTCAGTTAGTCAAAATTCTTTACAACCAGATACAAGATTCTTAAGTTATGTGAAAAAACAAATCGCTACCTATGAAAAAAACTTAAATTTAAAATTACATCCTTAATAAGTTTTTAAAAAACAAGTTCTGTCATAGAAAATAAACCCGACTTTTCCCGAGTTTTTAAAGTCAAAATTTCGAAAAAAAAAATCTCACAACAATCAACATTTTTGTATTTCAAAGCTTTTCCGAGATGGTAGGCCAAAACCACACACAGTTTGGATCCACTTCATAGCAGCATCAAACAACTTTTCAGATAATCAAATTTCTTTACAACCAGATCTAAGATTCTTAAGTTATGTGAAAAAACAAACCGCTACTTTTTAAAAAACCTTAAACTAAAAACTACATCCTTAATAAGTTCCTTAAAAACAAGTTCTGCCATAGAAAATAAACCCGACTTTTCCCGAGTTTTTAAGGTCAAAATTTCGAAAAAAAAATCTCACAAAAATCAACATTTTTGCATTCCAAAGTTTTACCCAGACGGTACGCCAAAACCACACAGAGTTTGGATACACTTTATAGCAGTATCAATCAACTTTTCAGATAATCAAATTTCTTTACAACCAGATCTATGATACTTAAGTTATGTGAAAAAAAACGCTACTTCTAAAAAAACCTTAAACAAAAAAGTACAAATTTTGAAAATTCTTAAAAGAAAAAGTTCTGAAATAGAAAATAATCCCGACTGCTCCCGAGTTTTTAAATTCAAAATTTCGTAAAAAATACCTCACAACAATAAACATTTTTGCATTTCAAAGCTTTTCCGAGACGGTAGGACAAAACCACACACAGTTTGGATCCACTTTATAGCAAAAAAGTACAAACTTTGAAATTTCTTAAAAGAAAACTTCTGCCTTAGAAAATAAACCCGACTGTTCCCGAGTTTTTAAAGTCAAAATTTTCGTAAAAAATACCTTACAACAATAAACATTTTTGCTTTTCAAAGCTTTACCCAGACGGTAGGCCAAAACCACACACAGTTTGGATCCATTTTATAGCAGCACGAATCAACTATTAGGACAATAAAAGTTTTTGCAACAACATCTAAGATACTTAAGTTATGTGAAAAAACAAATCGCTACTTCTTAAAAAACTTTAAACTAAAAATTACATCCTTAATAAGTGCTTAAAAAACAATTTCTGCCATAGAAAATAAACCCGACTTTTCACGAGTTTTTAAAGTCAAAATTTCGAGAAAAAAAAAAAAAAAAAGATCTCACAACAATCCACATTTTTGCTTTTCAAAGCTTTACCCAGACGGTATGCCAAAACCACACACAGTTTGGATCCATTTTATAGCAGCATCAATCAAGTTTCCAGATAATCAAAGTTCTTAACAACCAGATCCTAGATACTTAAGTTATGTGAAAAAACAAACCGCTAGCTCTAAAAAAACCTTAAACAAAAAAGGACAAACTTTGAAAATTCTTAAAAAAAAGTTCTGCCATAGAAAATAAACCCGACTGTTCCCGAGTTTTTAAAGTCTAAATTTCGTACAAAATACCTCACAAAATCAACATTTTTGCATTTCAAAGCTTTTCCGAGACGGTAGGCCAAAACCACACAGAGTTTGGATTCACTTTATAGCAGTATAAACCAATTTTTCAGATAATCGAAATTCTTCACAACCAGATCTAAGTTACTTGCGCTATGTGAAAAAACAAACCGCAACCTCTGAAAAAACCTTAAATGAAAAATTACATCCTTAATAAGTTCTTAAAGAACAAGTTCTGCCATAGAAAATAAACCCGACTTTTCCCGAGTTTTTAAAATCAAAATTTCGAAAAAAAAAATCTCACAACAATCAACATTTTTCCGAGACGGTAGGCCAAAACCACACACAGAATGGATCCATTTCATAGCAGAATCAAACAACTTTTCAGATAATAAAAGTTCCTTACAACCAGATCTAAGATACTTAAGTTAGGGGAAAAAACAAACCGCTTCTTCTAAAAAAAACCTTAAACAAAAAAGGACAAACTTTGAAAATTCTTAAAAAAAAGTTCTGCCATAGAAAATAAACCCAAAACCACAAAGAGTTTGGATCCATTTTATAAAAGTATCAATCAACTTTTCAGATAATAAAAGTTCCTTACAACCAGATCTAAGATACTTAAGTTAGGGGAAAAAACAAACCGCTTCTTCTAAAAAAACCTTAAACAAAAAAGGACAAACTTTGAAAATTCTTAAAAAAAAGTTCTGCCATAGAAAATAAAACCAAAACCACAAAGAGTTTGGATCCATTTTATAGAAGTATCAATCAATCAACTATTATGTTATGTGAAAAAACAAACCGCTAGCTCTAAAAAAACCCTTAAACAAAAAAGTACAACATTTGAAAATTCTTAACAGAAAAGTTCTGTCACAGAAAATAAACCCGAGTTTTTAAAGTCAAAATTTCGACAATAAAAATCTCACAACAATCAACATTTTTGCTTTTCAAAGCTTTGCAAAGGGCAGGAGCAGAACAGGTGTTCCACAGTCTCCTCCTCGTCCTCATCACTACAGCTTCGACAGAAGTCGTTATATGGGGCGCCCAGCCTGTTTGCATGTGTGCCTATTAGCCAGTGTCCCGTAAGGGAGCGTATGACTGAACTGCACCTACTCCTACTGAGTTTGCAGAGCTTATCGGTGCGCTTCCTATTAATGTTAGGCCATGTTTGCCGAGTTATGCGACATAGTGGCACAGTTTTCCATATGTCATTTATTAGTTGTTTAAAATGTTCTTTTATTTTGAGCTTGCAGGTGGCCATTGGCATACGAATATCCTCCATATCATTGAGAAAGGGGATTGTTGTTCCAGCTCTGGCCAGCTCGTCTGCTATACAGTTTCCTTCAATGTCCTGGTGGCCCGGGACCCATATTAGGCTGATGACGAACTGATGAGCCATCTCATGAAGAGATTTGCGACAGTTTGCCACGGTAGCCGAGCTTGTTGTTATCGCATTCAGTGATTTGATTGCAGCTTGGCTATCACTATAGATATTTATGTGAGTTGCCGCAGGGGTTAGTTCCACTTCTGTCGAGTTTCGAAGGAACTAGCGATACTGGAGACGAACCTTCTGTGACGTCACTAGGCCCTCGGTGAAGGAGTAACTTATGTTCAGCTGTTCGGAGTAGATTCCTCCTCCGACCTTGTTGTCCAGCTTTGAGCCATCAGTAAAGATTCGAATGGCTCCCTTTGGACCAGGTGGTCCCTCAAGCCAGTTGTTTCCGTGAGGGATGATTGTTTCAAAGGGGGTATCTGTATACTCCCTCGGAACGCAGTAGTCCGTTTTTATGGGGACGATTTTGTTTCCATTTAGGATTGACGCATGACCGGTGTGATGTGACACCCATTGGCCAGAGTCTCTAAGACCGATTGCTGCCATTTCTGCCTGCTCCTTACCTGCAAGGTCAAGGCTCTGCAGGCATAGTATAGCATTTAGCGCATCCGTTGGTGTTGTGCTCAGAGCTCCACTGATGCTTAGGGCTGCAGTACGCTGCACCTTACCCAGTTGTTTAGTGATGGTCCCCTTCGATAGGGAAGTCCACCACACTGCGACTCCGTAGAGCAGTATTGGTCTTAGTATTGCTAGGTAGATCAATTGGACGATTCTTGGGTTCATGCCCCATTTTAGCCCAATGGCCTTCTTGCAAGTGTAGAGGGCTATAGTGGCCTTCTTCACTCTGTCTTTGATGCTCATGTTCCAGCTGAGCTTTTTGTCAATTACCAACCCTAAGTAACTGACACTGTCGCTGAAGGAGAGCCTGCATCCGTTTAGTATTGGGGGGTTGAGGGACGGGATTTTGTATTTGGTTGTAAACAACACAAGTTCCGTTTTAGAGGGATTAATTCCCAGTCCAAGCGACTTTGTCCATTCTGACAGTCGCGCGAGCTTCGCGGTCATTAATTCGCAGAGTGTTTGAGGGAATTTTCCCGAGAAGATAATGGCAACGTCGCCCGCGTATGCTACCACCTTACAGCCCTCCCCTTCCAGGTCACACAGAATCTTATTGACTGCTATGTTCCATAGTAGGGGAGACAGGACACCGCCTTGCGGGGTGCCTCTGTTGACATACCTTGACTGAGTGGACGATCCCATTGATGATGTCACTGTGCTGCTTGTGAGCAATTGATCTATGAGCATCACCAAGTGACAATCCACTACCAGGTCAGTCAGGGCCTCTGTGATGGCTTCCGGTATAACATTGTTAAAAGCTCCCTCAATGTCTAGGAAAGCGATTAAGGAGTATTCTTTGACGTGTAGAGATTTCTCTACCGCCGAGATTACTTCATGGAGTGCCGTTTCTGTGGATTTCCCTTTTCGGTAGGCATGTTGGGCGCCTGACAGCCACTGAGGATTAATGGTTGTCCTCAGCTGCAGCCCTACTAGTCTTTCAAAGGTTTTGAGAAGGAAGGACGATAGACTTATTGGTCTAAAGTCTTTTGGAGTTGTGTATGAGGGTTTCCCTGCTTTAGGGATAAAGACTATTTTAGCCTTTAGCCAAGCGCGGGGGATTTTTCCCACTGTCAGTATCTTCCTGAAGATACTTTGCATGGCCATGTAGCCGGCTTTTTGTAGCTGAGCCGGAATGACTTGGTCCGGGCCAGGTGATTTGTAGGATTTAAAGCTGTTTACTGCCCAGCTAATATTCCGTTTTGTGAGGATGTGCCCCATCGAGGTTTCCGGGCCTTCACTTGGGGTGTCTGCCGGCTCGATGGTCGTACACCCAGGAAAATGAGTATCGAGTATAATGTGTAGAGGGAGTGCTCACTAGAGTTTGTCCACGTACCATCAGTTCTCTTGAGATATCCCACCAAGGGGGATGTTTTTGACAGGATCTTGCGTAGCCTTGCGGCTTCTGACGTGTCCTCAGTTTTTGAGCAAAATGTTTGCCAAGAAGCCCTTTTTGCTCTCCTTGTTTCTTTTTTGTATAGGGTTAGCTTACTTTTGTAATTTTCCCAGTGCGCTACCTCGCTGCTGCTTTTGGCTCTGTTAAAGAGAGTCCTGCAGTCTTTCCGGAGGGTATCTATATGTTTAGACCACCAGGGGGGTTTCATTTTCCCTCTTGGTTTGGTTGAGGGGCAAGCTGCCATGAAGGCTTTGTTGCAAGCTTCCGTGAAATTGTCCACAAGACGATTAAGATCGTCTTGTGTGTTCGGGCATTTTGTGGCTTGGGGGGGGGGGGGGGGNAAAGGTTTTGAGAAGGAAGGACGATAGACTTATTGGTCTGAAGTCTTTTGGGGTTGTGTGTGAGGGTTTCCCTGCTTTAGGGATAAAGACTATTTTAGCCTTTAGCCAAGCGCGGGGGATTTTTCCCACTGTCAGTATCTTCCTGAAGATACTTTGCAGCCAGTTGATGGCCATGTCCCCGGCTTTTTGTAGCTGAGCCGGAATGACTTGGTCCGGGCCAGGTGATTTGTAGGATTTAAAGCTGTTTACTGCCCAGCTAATATTCCGTTTTGTGAGGATGTGCCCCATCGAGGTTTCCGGGCCTTCACTTGGGGTGTCTGCCGGCTTGATGGTCGTACACCCAGGAAAATGAGTATCGAGTAGAATGTGTAGGGAGTCCTCACTAGAGTTTGTCCACGTACCATCAGTTCTCTTGAGATATCCCACCAAGGGGGATGTTTTTGACAGGATCTTGCGTAGCCTTGCGGCTTCTGACGTGTCCTCAATTTCGGAGCAAAATTTTTGCCAAGAGGCCCTTTTTGCTCTCCTTGTTTCTTTTTTGTATAGGGTTAGCTTACTTTTGTAATTTTCCCAGTGCGCTACCTCGCTGCTGCTTTTGGCTGTGTTAAAGAGAGTCCTGCAGTCTTTCCGGAGGGTATCTATATGTTTAGACCACCAGGGGGGTTTCATTTTCCCTCTTGGTTTGGTTGAGGGGCAAGCTGCCATGAAGGCCTTGTTGCAAGCTTCCGTGAAATTGTCCACAAGACGATTAAGATCGTCTTGTGTGTCCGGGCATTTTAGGGCTAGGGGGGGGAGTAGTTCCTCCATTTTTGCACTATACGTATCCCAGTTGGCTTTTCTTGGGTTTATATAGCTAGTGGGTATGGTGCTTTCGAGCGATAGGATTGTCTCGATGTACCTGTGGTCGGAGAAGGAGTGGTCCTCTGGGACTCTCCAACTTTTCATTATGTCTGACAGTTTGTGAGACAATAGAGTGAGGTCAATAACCTCTTGACGGTTTTTTATGATAAAAGTGGGGTCATTACCCCGATTACCAATAATTAGGTTGGAGTTTAGGATGAAGCTGAAAAGTGACTCACCCCTTACATTTGTATCCGAGCTCCCCCATTGGGTGTGATGAGCGTTGGCATCGCAGCCTATTAGTAGGCTTGTATTCGACCTCTCGCTGTCGCTGGCAATCTTGCGAACGAGGTCACTGGGAGGATCGCTTTCTTCATGAGCCATGTAGGACGACACCAGGTTCAGGCGTGTCCCTTGTAGCTCTAGGCTAGCCGCCGTGTTGTCGCCATTGCTAAAATTATGGAGCAGAAAGATATTTAAGTGCTTTCTTGCTAATATGCAGGTTCTAATTTTACCTTCAGTTTGGGCTACAATCAGCTTGTAGTCCTTCGTCGCTAATCCACAGACCCTGCCTCCTACCACCCAGGGCTCTTGGATTAGGACTATGTCCCCTCCGCTCGCGACTAAGCGGAGTATCAGGGCAGCGGATGCTGCTTTAAAGTGGTGGAGATTTATCTGCAGAAGCCTCAGAGACTTCATTAGAGTCATTCTCAACCACTGTTATATCGGCGTCCGAGTCGTCGAGGATCTCGTCCCGACACAGCGCCTCAAAATCGAGCATCAGCTCCGTCTCCGAGGAATAGCTCTCCAGGGCCGGCTCCGGTTCCGGGTCTACTTCGGGTGCCTCGATCTCCGAGACAACGTCCTGCTCAACTGGGTTGTTGACAGAACGCGCCTCGGCCGCTGCATCCGACTTATAGACCTTCATGGTCACCGAGCTGAACCCGAAGTTAAGCTCTCCCCTTGCTGCCTCGATCGGGGCTAGCGATTCCTTGTTCAGGATAACCACCGCCTGATTTGTGGGGCCCTTTGATGCCTCCACTTAAACCACCTTCCAATCTGAGGTTGGCAGTGTGGGGTTGCATCTCTGCAACATCGTGAGGATCCGCTCGGGCTCCTTGAAGGTGGCCGGTACCCATATACGGGCCCTTGGTCTACTGGGCACCTCGCTCCAGTCCACAGCGACGAGCTTTGCCCCGGCGTAGACCTCACCGATTTGCGCCAACGCAGCTTTGTATAGCTTTACGGAGCGCTCATCCTCGCAGGCTACCACTTTGATGCTCCCCTGGAACCATCCCATGTCTTTGCAGACCGGGGGTGGCCCGGGATCCTTGTCGAGAAGCTCGAAGCAGCGGTCGGCCAGTGCCGCTTCCACCCACTTCCATTGGCTTCTGGGTATTTTCACCTCCGCGCTGCCTTTGTCGAGAACGCCTATCAGCGTCCTCTCCTTGGCAATCTGCGTGAAGGATACATTTGGTAGAACCCTGGATCGCTGCCTCTTCGGTTGTGCGGCCACCTTCTGTGGCTCCACACTGAAGTTGGGCAACACCACCGAGGCCCATTCCACTTTCTTCAGCCAGTCTGCTGTTGGACTGACTTCCTGGCTGGCGTTCTGCCGACGGAGGATGTGCCCAGCACTCCTCTTTTCGGCATAGCTATATTTTTTGGTTTGGGCGCTGGTTGATGGTAAGCCATCACCCGCCGCTTCACCGGAAGGTTGAGCAGCCGCAATATTGCTTAGCTGCCCTACCATGGTATCAGTTTTGGGTGTTGGCTTTCCACCCATCCCAGGTTTAGGATGTGACCCACCCGGATTCATACCCGCGTCCTTCACCGTGCAGGTCTTTTCTGCGTCTGAGCGGATCGGGCCAGGCCTTTGGGCCGTTGCCTTCTCCCGCTTGGGATTTCTCCCTGCAGGCATTTGGGGAGTGCCTCTCTGGTTTTTGTTTTTGTTGTTGTCAATATTTAGTAGTTTATCCATAAAATTCCCACGAGCTCTGCGTTACCCGGGTAAGGCATAATTTGAACAGGGGGCTGCCAAGTCCCTAAGCTCTCCGTCCTAGATACTTAAGTTATGTGAAAAAACAAACCGCTAGCTCTAAAAAACCTTAAACAAAAAAGTACAAAATTTGGAAATTCTTAAAAGAAAAGTTCTGCAATAGAAAATAAACATTTTTCATTTCCAAGCTTTTCCGAGACGGTAAGCCACAACCACACAGAGTTTGGATGCACTTTATAGCAGAATAAATCAACTTTTCAGATAATCAAATTTCTTTACAACCAGATCTAAGATACTTAAGTTATGTGAAAAAACCAACCGCTAGTTCTAAAAAACCTTAAACTCAAAATGACATCCTTAATAACTTCTTAAAAAAAAAGTTATGCCATATAAAATAAACCCGACTGTTCCCGAGTTTTTAAAGTCAAAGTTTCGTGCAAAATACCTCACAAAAATCAACATTTTTGCATTTCCAAGCTTTTCCGAGACGGTAGGCCACAACCACACAGAGTTTGGATGCACTTTATGGCAGTATCAATCAACTTTTCAGATAATCAAAGTTCTTTACAAGCAGAACTAAGATACTTACGTTATGTGAAAAAACAAACCGCTAGTTCTAAAAAACCCTTAAACTCAAAATGACATCCTTAATAACTTCTTAAAAAAAAAGTTATGCCATATAAAATAAACCCGACTGTTCCCGAGTTTTTAAAGTCAAAGTTTCGTGAAAAATACCTCACAAAAATCCACATTTTTGCATTTAAAAGCTTTTCCGAGACGGTAGGCCAAAACCACACAGAGTTTGGATGCATTTTATAGCAGTATCAATCATCTTTTCAGATAATCAAATTTCTTTACAATCAGATCTAAGATATTTAAGTTATGTGAAAAAACCAACCGTTACTTCCAAAAAGACCTTGAACTCAAAATTACATCCTTAATAAGTTCTTAAAAAACAAGTTCTGCCATAGAAAATAAACCCGACTTTTGCCGAGTTTTTAAAGTCAAAATTTGGACAATAAAAATCTCACAACAATCAAAATTTTTGCATTTCAAAGCTTTACCCAGACGGTAGGCCAAAACCACACAGAGTTTGGATACACTTTATAGCAGTATCAATCAAATTTTCAGATAATCAAATTTCTTTACAACCAGATCTAAGATACATAAGTTATGTGAAAAAACAAACCGCAACCTCTGAAAAAACCTTAAACTAAAAATCACATCCTTAATAAGTTCTTAAAAAACAAGTTCTGCCATAGAAAATAAACTCGACTCTTCCCGAGATGTAAAGTCAAAATTTCGTAAAAAATACCTCACAACAATCAACATTTTTGCATTTCAACGCTTTTCCGAGACGGTAGGACAAAACCACACACAGTTTGGATCCACTTTATAGCAGTATCAATCAACTTTTCAGATAATCAAAGTTCTTTACAAGCAGATCGAAGATACTTAAGTTATGTGAAAAAACAAACCGCAACCTCTGAAAAAACCATAAATTAAAAAATACTTTCTTAATAAATTCAAAAATTCGAAGAAAAAAATCTCACAACAATCATAATCATAGCTTTTGCATCTCAAAGCTTTTCCGAGACGGTACGCCAAAACCACACACAGTTGGTATCCACTTCATAGCAGCAGCAAACAACTTTTCAGATAATCAAAGTTCTTTACAACCAGATCTAAGATTCTTAACTTATGTGAAAAAACAAATCGCTACCTCTGAAAAAACCTTAAACTAAAAATAACATCCTTAGTAAAATCTTAAAAAACAAGTTCTGCCATAGAAAATAAACCCGACTGTTCCCGAGTTTTTAAAGTCCAAATTTCGTAAAAAATAGCTCACAAAAATCAACATTTTTGCATTTAAAAGCTTTTCCGAGACGGTAGGCCAAAACCACACAGGGTTTGGATCCATTTTATAGCAGTATAAATAAACTTTTCAGATAATCAAAGTTCTTTACAACCAGATCTAAGATACTTAAGTCATGTGAAAAAACAAACCGCAACCTCTGAAAAAACCTTAAACAAAAATGACATCCCTAATAAATTCTTAAAAAAAAGTTCTGCCATAGAAAATAAACCCGACTGTTCCCGAGTTTTTAAAGTCAAAATTTCGTACAAAATACCTCACAAAAATCAACATTTTTGCATTTCAAAGCTTTTCCGAGACGGTAGGCCACAACCACTCAGAGTTTGGATGCACTTTATAGCAGTATCAATCAACTTTTCAGATAATCAAAGTTTTTTGCAACCAGATCTAAGATACTTAAGCTATGTGAAAAAACAAACCGCTACCTCTGAAATAACTTTAAACTAAAAATAACTTCCTTAATAAGTTCTTAAAAATCAAGTTCTGCCGTAGAAAATAAACCCGACTGTTCCCGAGTTTTTCAAGTCAAAATTTCGTACAAAATACCTCACAAAAATCAACATTTTTGCATTTCAAAGCTTTTCCGAGACGGTAGGCCACAACCACTCAGAGTTTGGATGCACTTTATAGCAGTATCAATCAACTTTTCAGATAATCAAAGTTCTCTACAACCAGATCTAAGATAATTAAATTATGTGAAAAAACAAATCGCAACCTCTGAAAAAACCTTTAACTAAAAATTACATCCTTTTTTTAATTTTTTAATTTTTTAATTAAAATTTCGTAAAAAATACCTCACAAAAATCAACATTTTTGCATTTCAAAGCTTTTCCGAGACGGTAGGCCAAAACCAACCACAGTTTCGATCCATTTTATAGCAGTATCAATCAACTTTTCAGATAATCAAAGTTCTTTACAACCAGATCTAAGATACTTAAGTCATGTGAAAAAACAAACCGCAACCTCTGAAGAAACCTTAAACAAAAATTACATCCTTAATAAATACTTAAAAAAAAGTTCTGCCATAGAAAATAAACCCGACTTTTCCCGAATTTTTAAAGTCCAAATTTCGACAATAAAAAACTCACAACAATCATAGCAGCATCAAACAACTTTTCAGATAATCAAAGTTCTTTACAACCAGATCTAAAACCTTAAACTAATAATTACATCCTTAATAAGTTCTTCAAAAACAAGTTCTGCCATAGAAAATAAACCCGACTTTTCCAGATTTTTTAAAGTTAAAATTTCGTAAAAAATACCTCACAAAAATCAACATTTTTGCATTTCAATGCTTTTCCGAGACGGTAGGCCAAAACCACCCACAATTCCATGTTATAGCAGTATCAATCAACTTTTCAGATAATCAAAGTTATTTACAACCAGATCTAAGCTACTAAAGATAGTGAAAAACAAATCGCTACCTATGAAAAAACCTTAAACAAAAAATGACTTTCTTAATAAGTTCCTAAAAAACAAGTTCTGCCACAGAAAATAAACCCGACTTTTCCCGAGTTTTTAAAGTCAACATTTCGACAATAAAAATCTCACAACAATCAACATTTTTGCTTTTCAAAGCTTTACCCAGACGGTAGGCCAAACCCACACACAGTTTGGATCCATTTTATAGCAGTATCAATCAACTTTTCAGATAATCAAAGTTTTTTGCAACCAGATTTCAGTTACTTAAGCTATGTGAAAAAACAAATCGTTACCCCTGAAAAAACATTAAACAAAAAATTACTTTCTTAATAAGTTCCTAAAAAACAAGTTCTGCCACAGAAAATAAACCCGAGTTTTTAAAGTCAACATTTCGACAATAAAAATCTCACAACAATCAACATTTTTGCATTTCAAAGCTTTACCCAGGCGGTAGGCCAAAACCACACACAGTTCCATTTTATAGCAGTATCAATCTTCCTTTCAGATAATGAAAGTTATTTACAACCAGATCTAAGATACTAAAGATAGTGAAAAACAAATCGCTTCCTATGAAAAAACCTTAAACAAAAAATGACTTTCTTAATAAGATTCTAAAAAACATGTTCTGCCATAGAAAATAAACCCGACTTTTCCCGAGTTTTTAAAGTCAACATTTCGACAATAAAAATCTCACACAATCAACATTTTTGTTTTTCAAAGCTTTACCCAGACGGTAGGCCAAAACCACACACAGTTTGGATCCATTTTATAGCAGCATCAATCAACTTTTCAGATAATCAAAGTTTTTGCAACCACATCTAAGATACTTAAGTTATGTGAAAAACTAAACCACTAAACATCCTTAATAAGTGCTTAAAAAACTATTTCTGCCATAGAAAATAAACCCGACTTTTCCCGAGTTTTTAATGTCAAAATTTCGTAAAAAATACCTCACAAAAATCAACATTTTTGCATTTCCAAGCTTTTCCAAGACGGTAGGCCACAACCACACAGAGCACTTTATAGCAGTATCAATCAAGTTTTCAGATAATCAAATTTCTTTAAAACCAGTTTTAAGATACTTAAGTTATGTGAAAAAACCAACCGATACTTCTAAAAAAACCTTAAACTCAAAATTACATCATTAACAATTTCCTAAAAAATCAGTTCTGCCACAGAAAATAAACCCGAGTTTTTAAAGTCAAAATTTCGACAATAAAAATCTCACAACAATCAACATTTTTGCATTTCAAAGACGATAGGCCAAAACCACACAGAGTTTGGAACCACTTTATAGCAGTATCAATCAAATTTTCAAAAAATCAAAGTTCTTTACAACCAAATCGAAGATACTTAAGTTATGTGAAAAAAGAAACCGCAACCTCTGAAAAAAACTTTAAACTAAAAATTACATCCTTAATAAGTTCCTAAAAAACAAGTTCTGCCATAGAAAATAAACCCGACTGTTCCCGAGTTTTTTAAGTCAAAATTTCTTAAAAAAATACCTCACAAAAATCAGCATTTTTGCATTTCAAAGCTTTTCCGAGACGGTAGGCCAAAACCACACACAGTTTGGATCCATTTTATAGCAGCATGAATCAACTATTAAGACAATCAAAGTTTTTGCAACCACATCTAAGATACTTAAGTTATGTGAAAAACTAAACCACTAAANTTAATAAGTTCTTAAAAAACAAGTTCTGCCATAGAAAATAAACCCGACTTTTCCCGAGTTTTTAAAGTCGAAATTTCGACAATAAAAAACTCACAAAAATCAACATTTTTGCATATCAATGCTTTACCCAGGCGGTAGGCCAAAACCACACACAGTTTGGGTCCACTTCATAGCAGCATCAATCAACTTTTCAGATAATCAAAGTTCTTTACAACCAGATCTAAGATACTTAAGTCATGTGAAAAAACAAACCGCTACCTCTGAAAAAACTTTAAACTAAAAATTACTTCCTTAATAAGTTCTTAAAAATCAAGTTCTGCCATAGAAAATAAACCCGACTGTTCCCGAGTTTTTTAAGTCAAAATTTCTTAAAAAAATACCTCACAAAAATCAGCATTTTTGCATTTCAAAGCTTTTCCGAGACGGTAGGCCAAAACCACACACAGTTTGGATCCATTTTATAGCAGCATGAATCAACTATTAAGACAATCAAAGTTTTTGCAACCACATCTAAGATACTTAAGTTATGTGAAAAACTAAACCACTAAACATCCTTAATAAGTGCTTAAAAAACTATTTCTGCCATAGAAAATAAACCCGACTTTTCCCGAGTTTTTAAAGTCAAAATTTCGAAAAAAAAAGATCTCACAACAATCCACATTTTTGCTTTTCAAAGCTTTACCCAGACGGTATGCCAAAACCACACACAGTTTTGATCCATTTTATAGCAGCATCAAACAACTTTTCAGATAATCAAAGTTCTTTACAACCAGATCTAAGATACTTAAGTTATGTGAAATAACAAACCGATACTTCTAAAAAAACCTTAAACTAAAAATTACATCCTTAATAAGTTCTTAAAAAACAAGTTCTGCCATAGAAAATAGACCCGACTTTTCCCGAGTTTTAGTCAAAAGTTTAAATTCAAAATTTCGACAAAAAAAAATTTCACAACAATCAACATTTTTGCATTTCAAAGCTATTCCAAGACGGTAGGCCGAAGCCACACAGAGTTTGGATCCACTTTATAGCAGCATCAATCCACTTTTCAGATAATCAAAATTCTATACAACCAGATCTAAGATACTTAAGGTTTGTGAAAAAACAAACCGCTAGCTCTAAAAAAACCTTAAACAAAAAAGTACAAAATTTGAAAATTCTTAAAAGAAAAGTTCTGCCATAGAAAATAAATCCGACTCTTCCAGAGTTTTTAAAGTCTAAATTTCGTACAAAATACCTCACAAAAATCAACAGTTTTGCATTTCAAAGCTTTTCGGAGACGGTAGGCCAAAACCACACAGAGTTTGGATCCACTTTATAGCAGTATCAATCAACTTTTCAGATAATCAAAGTTCTTTACAACCAGATCTAAGTTACTTACGCTATGTGAAAAAACAAACCGCAACCTCTGAAAAAACCTTAAATGAAAAATTAAATCCTTAATAAGTTCTTAAAGAACAAGTTCTTCCATAGAAAATAAATCCGACTTTTCCCGAGTTTTTAAAGTAAAAATTTCGAAAAAAAAAAAATCTCACAACAATCAACATTTTTCCGAGACGGTAGGCCAAAACCACACACAGAATGGATTCATTTCATAGCAGCATCAAACAACTTTTCAGATAATAAAAGTTCCTTACAACCAGATCTAAGATACTTAAGTTATGGGAAAAAACAAACCGCTTCTTCTAAAAAAACCTTAAACAAAAAAGTACAAAATTTGAAAACTTTTAAAAGAAAAGTTATGCCATAGAAAATAAACCACTTAATAGCAGCATCAAACAACTTTTCAGATAATCAAAGTTCTTTACAACCAGATCTAAGATACTTAAGTTATGTGAAAAAACAACCCGCTACTTCTAAAACAAACCTTAAACAAATAAGTACAAACTTTGAAAATTCTTAAAAGAACTGTTCTGCCATAGAAAATAGACCCGACTGTTCCCGAATTTGTAAAGTCAAAATTTCGTAAAAAATACCTCACAAAAACCAACATTTTTGCATTTCAAAGCTTTACCCAGACGGTAGGCCAAAACCACACAGACTTTCGATCCATTTTATAGCAGCATCAATCAACTTTTCAGATAATCAAAGTTCTTTACAACCAGATCCTAGATACTTAACTTATGTGAAAAAACAAACCGCTAGCTCTAAAAAAACCTTAAACAAAAAAGTACAAAATTTGAAAATTCTTAAAAGAAAAGTTCTGCCACAGAACATAAACCCGACTTTTTAAAGTCAAAATTTCGACAATAAAAATCTCACAACAATCAACATTTTTGCATTGCAAAGCTTTACCCAGACGGTAGGCCAAAACCACACACAGTTTGGATCCACTTCATAGCAGCATCAAACAACTTTTTATATAATCAAATTTCTTTACAACCAGATCTAAGATAATTAAGTTATGTGAAAAAACAAACCGCTACCTCTAAAAAAACTTTAAATTAAAAATTACTTCCTTAATAAGTTCTTAAAAATCAAGTTCTGCCGTAGAAAATAAACCCGACTTTTCCCGAGTTTTTAAAGTCAAAATTTCGTAAAAAATACCTCACGAAAATCAACATTTTTGCATTTCAAAGCTTTTCCGAGACGGTAGGCCACAACCACACAGAGTTCGGATCCGTTTCATAGCAGCATCAAACAACTTTTCAGATAATCAAAGTTCTTTACAACTAGATCTAAGATAATTAAGTTATGTGAAAAAACAAACCGCAACCTCTGAAAAAACCTTTAACTAAAAATTACATCCTTAGTAAGTACTTAAAAAACAAGTTCTGCCATAGAAAATAAACCCGACTTTTCCAGATTTTTTAAAGTTAAAATTTCGTAAAAAATACCTCACAAAAATCAACATTTTTGCATTTCAAAGCTTTTCCGAGACGGTAGGCCAAAACCACACACAGTTTCGATCTATTTTATAGCAGTATCAATCAACTTTTCAGATAATCAAAGTTCTTTACAACCAGATCTAAGATTCTTAACTTATGTGAAAAAACAAATCGCTACCTCTGAAAAAACCTTAAACTAAAAATAACATCCTTAATAAGTTTTATAAAAACAAGTTCTGCCATAGAAAATAAACCCGACTGTTCCCGATTTTGTAAAGTTAAAATTTCGTAAAAAATACCTCACAAAAATCAACATTTTTGCATTTCAAAGCTTTTCCGAGACGGTAGGCCAAAACCACACACAGTTTCGATCCATTTTATAGCAGTATCAATCAACTATTCAGATAATCAAAGTTCTTTACAACCAGATCTAAGATTCTTAAGTCAAGTCAAAACCTTAAACAAAAATGACATCCTTAATAAATTCTTAATAAAAATTTTGCCATAGAAAATAAACCGGACTGTTCCCGAGTTAAATTTCAGTTTTAAAGCATTTTTTATCGAGTGTTTTTAGTCGTAAAAACGTAAAGTTTCGAATTGGGTCTGCCATCCGGTTTTGGTGTGGTTTGACACACACTAAGTAAAATATCGTCGTAGTTAGTTGAAAATTCTCTTAGTTTCACAAAACGTTGGTCTAGATTCTATGAATTCAATACACTTTTTTGTTTGGCATTCTTCTAAAAAAACCTTCAACAAAAAAGTACATCCTTAATAAGTTCTTACAAAAAATTTTACCATAGAAAATAAACCCGACTGTTCCCGAGTTTTTAAAGTCCAAATTTCGTAAAAAATAGCTCACAAAAATCAACATTTTTGCATTTCAAAGCTTTTCCGAGACGGTAGGCCAAAACCACACAGAGTTTGGATCCACTTTATAGCAGTATTAATAAACTTTTCAGATAATCAAAATTCTTTACAACCAGATTTAAGATACTTAAGTTATGTGCAAAAACAAACCGCAACCTCTGAAAAAACCTTAAACTAAAAATAGCATCCTTAATAAGTTCTTAAAAAACAAGTTCTGCCATAGAAA
>NW_022995853.1:16296-20428 GCF_900245975.1 Drosophila guanche | reverse complement strand
CTTTTCAGATAATCAAAGTTTTTTGCAACTAGATCTAAGATACTTGAGTTATGTGAAAAAACAAACCGCCACCTCTTAAAAACATTAAACAAAAAAGTACAAACTTTGAAAATTCTTAAAAGAAAAGTTCTGCCATAGAAAATAAACCCGACTTTTCCCGAATTTTTAAAGTCAAAATTTCGTACTAAATACCTCACAAAAATCAACATTTTTGCATTTAAAGCATTTACCCAGACGGTGGGACAAACCCACACAGAGTTTGGATCCACTTTATAGCAGTATCAATCAACTATTCAGGTTATCAAAGTTCTTTACAACCAGATCTTAGATACTTAAGTTATGTGCAAAAACAAACCGCAACCTCTGAAAAAACCTTAAACTAAAATTACATCCTTAATAAAATCTAAAAAAAAAAGTTCTGCCATAGAAAATATACCCGACTTTTCCCGATTTTTTAAAGTCAAAATTTCGAAGAAAAAAAATCTCACAACAATCAACGTTTTTTCATTTCAAAGCTTTGCCCAGACGGTAGGCCAAAATCACACAGAGTTTGAATCCATTTAATATCAGTATCAATCAACTTTTCAAATAATCAAAGTTTCTTGCAACCAGATCTAAGTTACTTAAGCTATGTGAAAAAAGAAATCGCTGCCTCTGAAAAAACCTTAAACAAAAAATTACTTTCTTAATCAATTCTTAAAAAAAAATTTCTGCTATAGAAAATAAACCCGAGTTTTCCCGAGTTTTTAAAGTCAAAATTTCGAAGAAAAAAAATCTCACAACAATCAATATTTTTTTCATTTCCGAGACGGTAGGCCAAAACCACACACAGTTTGGATCCACTTCATAGCAGCATCAATCAACTTTTCAGATAATCAAAGATCTTTACAACCAGATCTAAGATACTTAAGTTGTGTGAAAAATCAGATCGCAACCTCTGAAAAAACCTTAAACTAAAAAATACTTTCTTAATAATCTCTTAAAAAAAAAGTTCTGGCATAGATAATAGACCCGACTTTTCCCGAATTCTTAAAGTCAAAATTTCGTACAAAATACCTCACAAAAATCAACATTATTGCATTTCAAAGCTTTACCCAGACGGTAGGCCAAAACCACACAGAGTTTGAATCCATTTTATAGCAGTATCAATCAACTTTTCAGATAATCAAAGTTTTTTACAACCAAAATTAAGATACTTAAGTTATGTGAAAGAACAAACCGCAACCTCTGAAAAAACCTTAAACTTAAAACTACTTCCTTAATAAGTTATTAAAAAACAAGTTCTGCCAAAGAAAATAAACCCGACTTTTCCAGAATTTTTAAAGTAAAAATTTCGAAAAAAAAAAATCTCACAACAATCAAACATTTTTGCATTTCAAAGCTTTACCCAGACGGTAGGCCGAAACTACACAGAGTTTGGATCCATTTTATAGCAGTATCAATCAACTTTTCAGATAATCAAAGTTTTTTTCAACCAGATCTAAGATACTAAAGTTATGTGAAAAAACAAAACGCAACCTCTGAAAAAACATTAAAAAAAATTTACATACTTAATAAACTCACAAAAAAAAAGTTCTGCCATAAAAAATAAACCCGACTTTTCCCGAGTTTTTAAAGTCAAAATTTCGAAGAAAAAAAATCTCACAACAATCAACGTTTTTTCATTTTAAAGCTTTGCCCAGACGGTAGGCCAAAATCACACAGAGTTTCAATCCATTTTATAGCAGTATCAATCAACTTTTCAAATAATCAAAGTTTTTTGCAACAAGATCTAAGTTACTTAAGCTATGTGAAAAAACAAATCGCTACCTCTGAAAAAACCTTAAATAAAAAATTACTTTCTTTAAAAATTCTTTCAAAAAAAGTTCTGCCATAGAAAATAAGCCCGACTCTTCCCGAATTTTTAAAGTCAAAATTTCGCAAAAAATACCTCACAAAAATCAATATTTTTGCATTTCAAAGCTTTACCCAGACGGTAGGCCAAAACCACACAGAGTTTTATCCATTTTATAGCAGTATCAATCAACTTTTCAGATAATCAAAGTTTTTTGCAACCAGATCTAAGTTACTTAAGCTATGTGAAAAAACAAATCGCTACCTCTGAAAAAACCTTAAATAAAAAATTACTTTCTTTAAAAATTCTTAAAAAAAAAGTTCTGCCATAGAAAACAGGCCCGAGTCTTCCCGAGCTTTTAAAGTCAAAATTTCGTACTAAATACCTCACAAAAATCAACATTTTTGCATTTCAAAGCTTTACTCAGACGGTAGGACAAAACCACACAGAGTTTGGATCCACTTTATAGCAGTACCAATCAACTTTTCAGATAATCCAAGCTCTGGACAACCAGATCTTAGATACTTAAGTTATGTGCAAAAACAAACCGCAACCTCTGAAAAAAACCTTAAAGTAAAAATAACATCCTTAATAAATTCTTAAAAAACAAGTTCTGCCATAGAAAATAAACCTAACTTTTCCAGAATTTTTAATGTTAGAATTCGAAAAAAAAAATCTCACAACAATCAACGTTTTTTCATTTCAAAGCTTTGCCCAGACGGTAGGCCAAAATCACACAGAGTTTGAATCCATTTTATATCAGTATCAATCAACTTTTCAAATAATCAAAGTTTCTTGCAACCAGATCTAAGTTACCTAAGCTATGTGAAAAAAGAATTCGCTGCCTCTGAAAAAACCTTAAACAAAAAATTACTTTCTTAATCAATTCTTAAAAAAAAATTTCTGCCATAGAAAATAAACCCGAGTTTTCCCGAGATTTTAAAGTCAAAATTTCGAAGAAAAAAAATCTCACAACAATCAATATTTTTTTTATTTCCGAGACGGTAGGCCAAAACCACACACAATTTGGATCCACTTCATAGCAGCATCAATCAACTTTTCAGATAATCAAAGTTCTTTACAACCAGATCTAAGATACTTAAGTTATGTGAAAAATCAGATCGCAACCTCTGAAAAAACCTTAAACTAAAAATTACTTTCTTAATAATCTCTTAAACAAAAAGTTTTGGCATAGATAATAGACCCGACTTTTCCCGAATTCTTAAAGTCAAAATTTCGTACAAAATACCTCACAAAAATCAACATTATTGCATTTCAAAGCTTTACCCAGACGGTAGGCCAAAACCACACAGAGTTTGAATCCATTTTATAGCAGTATCAATCAACTTTTCAGATAATCAAAGTTTCTTGCAACCAGATCTAAGATACTTGAGTTATGTGAAAAAACAAACCGATACCTCTTAAAAACATTAAACAAAAAAGTACAAACTTTGAAAATTCTTAAAAGAAAAGTTCTGCCATAGAAAATAAACCCGACTTTTCCCGAGTTTTTAAAGTCAAAATTTCGAAAAAAAAAATCTCACAACAATCAACATTTTTGCATTTCAAAGCTTTTCCGAGACGGTAGGCCAAAACCACACACAGTTTGGATCCACTTCATAGCAGCATCAATCAACTTTTCAGATAATCAAAGTTTTTTACAACCAAAATTAATATAATTAAATTATGTGAAAAAATAAACCGCAACCTCTGAAAAAACATTAAACTAAAAATAACATCCTTAATAAGTTCTTAAAAAACAAGTTCTGCCAAAGAAAATAAACCCGACTTTTCCCGAGTTTTTAAAGTAAAAATTTCGAAAAAAAAAATCTCACAACAATCAACATTTTTTCATTTCAAAGCTTTGCCCAGACGGTAGGCCAAAATCACACAGAGTTTCAATCCATTTTATAGTAGTATCTATCAACTTTTCAAATAATCAAAGTTTTTTGCAACCAGATCTAAGTTACTTAAGCTATGTGAAAAAACAAATCGCTACCTCTGAAAAAACCTTATATAAAAAATTACTTTCTTAATAAATTCTAAAAAAAAGTTCTGCCATAGAAAATAGGCCCGAGTCTTCCCGAGCTTTTAAAGTTAAAATTTCGTTAAAAATACCTCACAAAAATCAACATTTTTGCATTTCAAAGCTTTACCCAGACGGTAGGACAAAACCACACAGAGTTTGGATCCACTTTATAGCAGTACCAATCAACTTTTCAGATAATCAAAGTTCTGGACAACCAGATCTAAGATACTTAAGTTATGTGAAAAAACAAACCGCAACCTCTGAAAAAA
>NW_022995853.1:8174-12827 GCF_900245975.1 Drosophila guanche | reverse complement strand
AAAAAAAAAAATTAATATACTTAAGTTATCTGAAAAAACAAACCGCAACCTCTGAAAAAACCTTAAACTAAAAATTACATCCTTAATAAGTTCTTAAAAAACAAGTTCTGCCGTGGAAAATATTTTCCCGAGTTTTTGAAGTAAAAATATCGAAAAAAAAATCTCACATCAATCAAAATTTTTTCATTTCAAAGGTTTAACTAGTCGGTAGATCAAAACCACACAGAGTTTGGACCCATTTTATAGCAGTATCAATCAACTTTTTAGATAATCAAAGTTTTTTACAACCAAAATTAAGATACTTAAGTTATGTGAAAAAAACAAACCGCAACCTCTGAAAAACCGATTAAAAAAAAAAAAAACCTCACAACAATCCACATTTTTGCATTTCAAAGCTTTTCTGAAACGGTAGGCCAAAACCACACAGACTTTGGATCCATTTGATGGCAGTATCAACCAACTTTTCAGATAATCAAAGTTTTGTACAACCAAAATTAAGATACTTAATTTATGTGAAAAAACAAACCGCAACCTCTGAAAAAAAACATTAAACTTAAAATTATTTCCTTAATATGTTCCTAAAAAACAAGTTCTGCCATAGAAAATAAACCCGACTTTTCCCGAGTTTTTAAAGTAAAAATATCGAAAACAAATAAGCTCACATCAATCAACATTTTTGCATTTCAAAGCTTTTCCGAGACGGTAGGCCAAAACCACAAACAGTTTGGATTCATTTTATAGCAGTATAAATCAACTTTTCAGATAATCAAAGCTTTTTACAAAAAAAAAAATTAATATACTTAAGTTATCTGAAAAAACAAACCGCAACCTCTGAAAAACCCTTAAACTAAAAATTACATCCTTAATAAGTTCTTAAAAAACAAGTTCTGCCGTGGAAAATATGTTCCCGAGTTTTTGAAGTAAAAATATCGAAAAAAAAATCTCACATCAATCAAAATTTTTTCATTTCAAAGGTTTAACTAGTCGGTAGATCAAAACCACACAGAGTTTAGACCCATTTTATAGCAGTATCAATCAACTTTTCAGATAATCAAAGTTTATTACAACCAAAATTCAGATACTTAAGTTATGTGAAGAAACAAACCGCAACCTCTGAAAAAAACCTTAAACTTAAAATTACTTCCATAATAAGTTCCTAAAAAACAAGTTCTGCAATTGAAAATAAACCCGACTTTTCCCGAGTTTTTAAAGTAAAAATATCGAAAAAAAAAATATCACATCAATCAACATTTTGGCATTTCAAAGCTTTACCGAGACGGTAGGCCAAAACCACACAGAGTTTAGATCCATTTTATAGCAGAATCATTCAACTTTCCAGACAATCAAAGTTCTTCACAAGCAGATCTAAGATACTACAGTTATGAGAAAAACAAACCGCAACCCCTGAAAAAACCTTAAACTAAAAATTACATCCTTAATTAGTTCCTGAAAAACAAGTTTTGCAATAGAAAATAAAACCGACTTTTCCCGCGTTTTAAAGTCAAAATTTCGAAACAAAAATCTCACAACAATCCACATTTTTGCATTTCAAAGGTTTTCCGAGACGGTAGGCCAAAACCACAAGCAGTTTGAATCCATTTGATAGCAGTATCAATCAACTTTCCAGATAATCAAAGTTTCTTACAACCGAAATTAAGATACTTAAGTTATGTGAAAAAACATACCGCAACCTCCGAAAAAACTGATTTAAAAAAAATAATCTCTCAACAATCAACATTTTTGCATTTCAAAGCTTTTCCGAGACGGTTGGCCAATACCAAAAACAGGTCGGATCCATTTGATAGCAGTATCAATAAACTTTTCAGATAATCAAAGCTTGTTGCAACCAAAATTAAGATACTTAAGTTATATGAAAAAACAAACCGCAACCTTTGAAAAAACTGATTTAAAAAAAATAAAAAAATCTCACAACAATCAACATTATTGCATTTCAAAGCTTTTCCGAGACGGTAGGCCATAACCACAAACAGTTTGGATCCATTTTATAGCAGTATCAATCAACTTTTCAGATAATCAAAGTTTTGTACAACCAAAATTAAGATACTTAAGTTATGTGAAAAAACAAACCGCAACCTCTGAAAAAACCTTAAACTTAAAATTACTTCCTTAATATGTTCATAAAAAACAAGTTCTACCATAGAAAATAAAACCGACTTTTACCGAGTTTTAAAGTCAAAATTTCGAAAAAAAAAATCTCACAACAATCCACATTTTTGCATTTCAAAGCTTTTCTGAGACGGTAGGCCAAAACCACACAGACTTTGGGTCCATTTGATAGCAGTATCAATCAACTTTTCAGATAATCAAAGTTTTGTACAACCAAAATTAACATACATAAGTTATGTGAAAAAACAAACCGCAACCTCTGAAAAAAACCTTAAACTTAAAATTACTTCCTTAATATGTTCTTAAAAAACAAGTTCTGCCATAGAAAATAAACCCGACTTTTCCCGAGTTTTAAAGTAAAAATATCGAAAACAAATAATCTCACATCAATCAAAATTTTTGCATTTCAAAGCTTTTCCGAGACGGTAGGCCAAAACCACAAACAGTTTGGATCCATTTGATAGCAGTATCAATCAACTTTTCAGATAATCAAAGTTTGTTACAAATAAAATTCAGATACTTAAGTTATGTGAAAAAACAAACCGTAACCTCTGAAAAAACTTTAAACTTAAAATTACTTCCATAACAAATTACTAAAAAACAAGTTCTGCCATTGAAAAATAAACCCGACTTTTCCCGAGTTTTTAAAGTGAAAATATCGAAAAAAAAAGTCTCACATCAATCAACATTTTTGCATTTCAAAGCTTTACCCAGACGGTAGGCCAAAACCACACAGAGTTTGGATCCATTTTATAGCAGAATCATTCAACTTTTCAGACAATCAAAGTTCTTCACAAGCAGATCTAAGATACTACAGTTATGAGAAAAACAAACCGCAACACCTGAAAAAACCTTAAACTAAAAATTACATCCTTAATTAGTTCCTGAAAAACAAGTTTTGCCATAGAAAATAAACCCGACTTTTCCCGAGTTTTTAAAGTACAAATTTCGAAACAAAGAAATCTCACAACAATCAACATTTTTGCAGTTCAAAGCTTTACCCAGACGGTAGGCCAAAACCACACAGAGTTCTATCCAATTGTATAACAGGATCAATCAACTTTTCAGATAATCAAAGTTTTTTACAACCAAAATTAACATACATAAGTTATGTGAAAAAACAAACCGCAACCTCTGAAAAAAACCTTAAACTTAAAATTACTTCCTTAATATGTTCTTAAAAAACAAGTTCCATTGAAAATAAACCCGACTTTTCCCGAGTTTTTAAAGTAAAAATATCGAAAAAAAAAAATATCACATCAATCAACATTTTTGCATTTCAAAGCTTTACCGAGACGGTAGGCCAAAACCACACAGAGTTTGGATCCATTTTATAGCAGAATCATTCAACTTTTCAGACAATCAAAGTTCTTCACAAGCAGATCTAAGATACTACAGTTATGAGAAAAACAAACCACAGCCCCTGAAAAAACCTTAAACTAAAAATTACATCCTTAATTAGTTCCTGAAAAACAAGTTTTGCTATAGAAAATAAAACCGACTTTTCCAGCGTTTTAAAGTCAAAATTTCGAAAAAAAAATCTCACAACAATCCACATTTTTGCATTTCAAAGCTTTTCCGAGACGGTAGGCCAAAACCACAAACAGTTTGGATTCATTTTATAGCAGTATAAATCAACTTTTCAGATAATCAAAGCTTTTTACAAAAAAAAAAATTAATATACTTAAGTTATCTGAAAAAACAAACCGCAACCTCTGAAAAAACCTTAAACTAAAAATTACATCCTTAATAAGTTCTTAAAAAACAAGTTCTGCCGTGGAAAATATTTTCCCGAGTTTTTGAAGTAAAAATATCGAAAAAAAAATCTCACATCAATCAAAATTTTTTCATTTCAAAGGTTTAACTAGTCGGTAGATCAAAACCACACAGAGTTTGGACCCATTTTATAGCAGTATCAATCAACTTTTTAGATAATCAAGGTTTTTTACAACCAAAATTAAGATACTTAAGTTATGTGAAAAAACAAACCGCAACCTCTGAAAAAACCTTAAACTAAAAATTACAAAATTGCTAGTTCTTAAAAAACAAGTTCTGCCATAGAAAATAAAACCGACTTTTCCCGAGTTTTTAAAGTCAAAATTTCGAAAAAAAAAAATCTCACAACAATCCACATTTTTGCATTTCAAAGCTTTTCCGAGACGGTAGGCCAAAACCACACAGAGTTTGGATCCATTTTATAGCAGTATCAATCAACTTTTCAGATAATCAAAGTTTTTTACAACCAAAATTAAGATACTTAAGTTATGTGAAAAAACAAACCGCAACCTCTGAAAAAACCTTAAACTAAAAATTACATCCTTAATAAGTTCCTAAAAAACAAGTTCTACCATAGAAAATAAACCCGACTTTTCCCGAGTTTTTAAAGTAAAAATATCGAAAAAAAAATCTCACATCAATCAACATTTTTGCATTTCAAAGCTTTACCCAGACGGTAGGCCAAAACCACACAGAGTTTGGATCCATTTTATAGCAGAATCAATCAACTTTTCAGATAATCAAAGTTTT
>NW_022995853.1:0-7511 GCF_900245975.1 Drosophila guanche | reverse complement strand
AATCAACTTTTCAGATAATCAAAGTTTTTTACAACCAAAATTAAGATACTTAAGTTATGTGAAAAAACAAACCGCAACCTCTGAAAAAACCTTAAACTAAAAATTACATCCTTAATAAGTTCCTAAAAAACAAGTTCTGCCATAGAAAATAAACCCGACTTTTCCCGAGTTTTTAAAGTAAAAATATCGAAAAAAAAATCTCACATCAATCAACATTTTTGCATTTCAAAGGCTTATCCAGACGGTAGGCCAAAACCACTCAGTTTGGATCCATTTTATAGCAGTATCAATCAACTTTTCAGATAATCAAAGTTTTTTTGCAACCAGATCTAAGATACTTATGTTATGAAAAAAAAAACAAACCGCAAGCTCTAAAAAAAACCTTAAACTAAAAATTACTTCCTTAATAAGTTCCTAAAAAACAAGTTCTGCCATAGAAAATAAAACCAACTTTTCCCGAGTTTTTAAAGTCAAAATTTCGAAAAAAAAAAATCTCACAACAATCCACATTTTTGCATATCAAAGCTTTTCCGAGACGGTAGGCCAAAATCACACAGAGTTTGGATCCATTTTATAGCAGAATCAATCAACTTTTCAGATAATCAAAGTTTTTTACAACCAAAATTAAGATACTTAAGTTATGTGAAAAAACAAACCGCAACCTCTGAAAAAACCTTAAACTAAAAATTACATCCTTAATAAGTTCCTAAAAAACAAGTTCTGCCATAGAAAATAAACCCGACTTTTCCCGAGTTTTTAAAGTAAAAATATCGAAAAAAAAATCTCACATCAATCAACATTTTTGCATTTCAAAGCTTTACCCAGACGGTAGGCCAAAACCACACAGAGTTTGGATCCATTTTATAGCAGTATCAATCAACTTTTCAGATAATCAAAGTTTTTTACAACCAAAATTAAGATACTTAAGTTATGTGAAAAAACAAACCGCAACCTCTGAAAAAACCTTAAACTAAAAATTACATCCTTAATAAGTTCCTAAAAAACAAGTTCTGCCATAGAAAATAAACATGACTTTTCCCGAGCTTTTAAAGTCAAAATTTCGTGAAAAATACCTTACAAAAATCAACATTTTTGCATTTCTAAGGTGTATATTTCCCAGACGGTAAGGCAAAATCACAAAGTGTTTGGATTCACTTTTTATCTGCATCAATCAGATTTTCAGACAATGATAGTTCTTTACAACCAGATCTAAGATACTTAAGATTTGTGAACTAAAAATTAAAAAATTATTAGTTCTTAAAAAACAAGTTCTGCCATAGAAAATAAAACCGACTTTTCCCGAGTTTTTAAAGTCAAAATTTCGTGAAAAATACCTTACAAAAATCAACATTTTTGCATTTCTAAGGTGTATATTTCCCAGACGGTAAGGCAAAACCACAAACTGTTTGGATTCATTTGATAGCAGTATCAATCAACTTTTCAGATAATCAAAGTTTGTTACAACCAAAATTAAGATACTTAAGTTATGCGAAAAAACAAACCGCAACCTCTGAAAAAAACCTTAAACTTAAAACTACTTCCTTAACAAGTTCTTAAAAAACAAGTTCTGCCATAAAAAATAAACCCGACTTTTCCCGAGGTTTTTTCAAAAAATCGTAAAAAATACTTCAAAAAAATCAACATTTTTGCATTTCGAAGGTGTATATTTCCCAGACGGTAAGGCAAAATCACAAAGTGTTTGGAGTCACTTTTTATCTGCATCAATCAGATTTTCAGACAATGATAGTTCTTTACAACCAGATCTAAGATACTTAAGATTTGTGAACTAAAAATTAAAAAATTATTAGTTCTTAAAAAACAAGTTCTGCCATTGAAAATAAACCCGACTTTTCCCGAGTTTTTAAAGTAAAAATATCGAAAAAAAAATCTCACATCAATCAACATTTTTGCATTTCAAAGCTTTACCCAGACGGTAGGCCAAAACCACACAGAGTTTGGATCCATTTTATAGCAGAATCAATCAACTTTTCAGATAATCAAAGTTTTTTACAACCAAAATTAAGATACTTAAGTTATGTGAAAAAACAAACCACACCCTCTGAAAAAACTGATTAAAAAAAAAAAATCTCACAACAATCAACATTTTTGCATTTCAAAGCTTTTCAGAGACGGTTACCTAAACCACAAACAGTTTGGATCCATTTTATAGCAGTATCAATCAACTTTTCAGATAATCATAATTTTTTCAACAAAAATTAATATACTTAAGTTATGTGATAAAACAAACCGTAACCTCTGAAAAAACCTTAAACTAAAAATTACTTCCTTAATAAGTTTCTAAAAAACAAGTTCTGCCATAGATAATAAACCCGAGTTTTTAAAGTCAAAATTTCGTACAAAATACATCACAAAAATCAACATTTTTGCATTTCAAAGCTTTACCCAGACGGTAGGCCAAAACCACACAGAATTTGGATCCATTTTATAACAGAATCAATCAACTTTTCAGATAATCACAGTTTTTTACAACGAAAATTAAGATACTTAAGTTATGTGAGAAAATAAACCGCAACCTCTGAAAAAACCTTAAACTAAAACGTACCTCCTTAATAAGTTCCTAAAAAACAAGTTCTGCCATAGAAAATAAACCCGACTTTCCCCGAGTTTTTAAAGTCAAAATTTGGAAAAAAAAAATCTCACAACAATCAACATTTTTGCATTTTAAATCTTTTCCAAGACGGTAGACAAAAACCACACAGAGTTTGGATCCATTTTATAGCAGTATCAATCAACTTTTCAGATAATCAAAGTTTTTTACAACCAAAATTAAGATATTTTAGTTATGTGAAAAAACAAACCGCAACCTCTGAAAAAACCTTAAACTTAAAATTACAAAATTGCTAGTTCTTAAAAAACAAGTTCTGGCATAGAAAATAAAACCGACTTCTCCCGAGTTTTAAAAGTCAAAATTTCGTACAAAATACCTCTCAAAAATCAATAGTTTTGCATTTCAAAGCTTTACCCAGACGGTAGGCCAAAACCACACAGAGTTTGGATCCATGTTATAGAAGTATCAATCAACTTTTCAGATAATCAAAGTTTGTTACAACCAAATTTCAGATACTTAAGTTATGTGAAAAAACAAACCGCAACCTCTGAAAAAAACCTTAAACTTAAAATTACTTCCATAATACGTTCTTAAAAAACAAGTTCTGGCATTGAAAATAAACCCGACTTTTCCCGAGTTTTTAAAGTAAAAATATCGAAAAAAAAAAATCTCACATCAATCAACATGATTGCATTTCAAAGCTTTACCCAGACGGTAGGCCAAAACCACACAGAGTTTGGATCCATTTTATAGCAGAATCATTCAACTTTTCAGACAATCAAAGTTCTTCACAAGCAGATCTAAGATACTACAGTTATGAGAAAAACAATCCGCAACCCCTGAAAAAACCTTAAACTAAAAATTACATCCTTAATTAGTTCCTGAAAAACAAGTTTTGCAATGGAAAATAAACCCGACTTTTCCCGAGTTTTTAAAGTACAAATTTCGAAACAAAGAAATCTCACAACAATCAACATTTTTGCTGTTCAAAGCTTTACCCAGACGGTAGGCCAAAACCACACAGAGTTCTAACCAATTGTATAACAGGATCAATCAAATTTTCAGATAATCAAAGTTTTTTACAACCAAAATTAAGATAATTAATTTATGTGAAAAAACAAACCGCAATGTCTGAAAAAACCTTAAACTAAAAATTACTTCCTAAATAAGTTCTTAAAAACAAGTTCTGCCATAGAAAATAAACCCCACTTTTCCCGAGTTTTGAAAGTCCAAATTTCGAAAAAAAGAAAATCTCACAACAATCAACATTTTTGCATTTCGAAGGTGTATATTTCCCAGACGGTAAGCCAAAATCACAAAGTGTTTGGATTCACTTTTTATCTGCATCAATCAGATTTTCATACAATGATAGTTCTTTACAACCAGATCTAAGATACTTAAGATTTGTGAACTAAAAATTAAAAAATTATTAGTTCTTAAAAAACAAGTTCTGCCATAGAAAATAAACATGACTTTTCCCGAGTTTTTAAAGTCAAAATTTCGTGAAAAATACCTTACAAAAATCAACATTTTTGCATTTCTAAGGTGTATATTTCCCAGACGGTAAGGCAAAACCACAAACTGTTTGGATTCATTTGATAGCAGTATCAATCAACTTTTCAGATAATCAAAGTTTTTTACAACCAAAATTAAGATACTTAAGTTATGTGAAAAAACAAACCGCACCCTCTGAAAAAACTGATTAAAAACAAAAAAAATCTCACAACAATCAACATTTTTGCATTTCAAAGCTTTTCCGAGACGGTTACCAAAACCACAAACAGTTTGGATCCATTTTATAGCAGTATCAATCAACTTTTCAGATAATCATAATTTTTTCAACAAAAATTAATATACTTAAGTTATGTGAAAAAACAAACCGCAACCTCTGAAAAAACCTTAAACTTAAAATTACAAAATTGCTAGTTCTTAAAAAACAAGTTCTGGCATAGAAAATAAAACCGACTCTCCCGAGTTTTTAAAGTCAAAATTTCGTACAAAATACCTCTCAAAAATCAATAGTTTTGCATTTCAAAGCTTTACCCAGACGGTAGGCCAAAACCACACAGAGTTTGGATCCATGTTATAGAAGTATCAATCAACTTTTCAGATAATCAAAGTTTGTTACAACCAAATTTCAGATACTTAAGTTATGTGAAAAAACAAACCGCAACCTCTGAAAAAAACCTTAAACTTAAAGTTACTTCCATAATACGTTCCTAAAAAACAAGTTCTGGCATTGAAAATAAACCCGACTTTTCCCGAGTTTTTAAAGTAAAAATATCGAAAAAAAAAAATCTCACATCAATCAACATGATTGCATTTCAAAGCTTTACCCAGACGGTAGGCCAAAACCACACAGAGTTTGGATCCATTTTATAGCAGAATCATTCAACTTTTCAGACAATCAAAGTTCTTCACAAGCAGATCTAAGATACTACAGTTATGAGAAAAACAATCCGCAACCCCTAAAAAAACCTTAAACTAAAAATTACATCCTTAATTAGTTCCTGAAAAACAAGTTTTGCAATGGAAAATAAACCCGACTTTTCCCGAGTTTTTAAAGTACAAATTTCGAAACAAAGAAATCTCACAACAATCAACATTTTTGCAGTTCAAAGCTTTACCCAGACGGTAGGCCAAAACAACACAGAGTTCTAACCAATTGTATAACAGGATCAATCAAATTTTCAGATAATCAAAGTTTTTTACAACCAAAATTAAGATAATTAATTTATGTGAAAAAACAAACCGCAATGTCTGAAAAAACCTTAAACTAAAAATTACTTCCTAAATAAGTTCTTAAAAACAAGTTCTGCCATAGAAAATAAACCCCACTTTTCCCGAGTTTTGAAAGTCAAAATTTCGAAAAAAAGAAAATCTCACAACAATCAACATTTTTGCATTTCGAAGGTGTATATTTCCCAGACGGTAAGGCAAAATCACAAAGTGTTTGGATTCACTTTTTATCTGCATCAATCAGATTTTCAGACAATGATAGTTCTTTACAACCAGATCTAAGATACTTAAGATTTGTGAACTAAAAATTAAAAAATTATTAGTTCTTAAAAAACAAGTTCTGCCATAGAAAATAAACATGACTTTTCCCGAGCTTTTAAAGTCAAAATTTCGTGAAAAATACCTTACAAAAATCAACATTTTTGCATTTCTAAGGTGTATATTTCCCAGACGGTAAGGCAAAACCACAAACTGTTTGGATTCATTTGATAGCAGTATCAATCAACTTTTCAGATAATCAAAGTTTGTTACAACCAAAATTAAGATACTTAAGTTATGTGAAAAAACAAACCGCAACCTCTGAAAAAACCTTTAACTTAAAACTACTTCCTTAACAAGTTCTTAAAAAACAAGTTCTGCCATAAAAAATAAACCCGACTTTTCCCGAGGTTTTTTCAAAAAATCGTAAAAAATACTTCAAAAAAATCAACGTTTTTGCATTTCAAAGCTTTACCCAGACGGTAGGCCAAAACCACACAGAGTTTGGATCCATTTTATAGCCGAATCAATCAACTTTTCAGATAATCAAAGTTTTTTACAACAAAAATTAAGATACTTAAGTTATGTGAAAAAACAAACCGCACCCTCTGAAAAAACTGATTAAAAACAAAAAAAATCTCACAACAATCAAAATTTTTGCATTTCAAAGCTTTTCCGAGACGGTTACCAAAACCACAAACAGTTTGGATCCATTTTATAGCAGTATCAATCAACTTTTCAGATAATCATAATTTTTTCAACAAAGTTATGTGATAAAACAAACCGTAACCTCTGAAAAAACCTTAAACTAAAAATTACAAAATTGCTAGTTCTTAAAAAACAAGTTCTGCCATTGAAAATGAAAGTGTTAGAGTGTTAAAGTCAAATTTTCGAAGAAAAAAAAATCTCACAACAATCCACATTTTTGCATTTCAAAGCTTTCCTGAGACGGTAGGCCAAAACCACACAGAGTTTGGATCCATTTTATAGCAGAATCAATCAACTTTCAGATAATCAAAGTTTTTTACAACCAAAATTAAGATACTTAAGTTATGTGATAAAACAAACCGTAACCTCTGAAAAAACCTTAAACTAAAAATTACAAAATTGCTAGTTCTTAAAAAACAAGTTCTGGCATAGAAAATAAAACCGACTTTTCCAGAGTGTTAAAGTAAAAATTTCGAAAAAAAAATCTCACAACAATCCACATTTTTGCATTTCAAAGCTCTGCTGAGACGGTAGGCCACAACCACACAGAGTTTGGATCCATTTTATAGCAGAATCAATCAACTTTTCAGATAATCAAAGTTTTTTACAACCAAAATAAAGATACTTAAGTTACGTGAAAAAACAAACCGCAACCTCTGAAAAAAACCTTAAACTTAAAATTACTTCCTTAATAAGTTTTTAAAAATATAGTTCTGCCATAGAAAATAAACCCGACTTTTCCCGAGGTTTTTTCAAAAAATCGTAAAAAATACATCACAAAAATCAACATTTTTGCATTTCAAAGCTTTACCCAGACGGTAGGCCAAAACCACACAGAGTTTGGATCCATTTTATAGCAGTATCAATCAACTTTTTAAATAAACACCGTTTTTTACAACCAAAATTAAGATACTTTGGATCCATTTTATAGCAGAATCAATCAACTTTTCTGATAATCAAAGTTTTTTGCAACCAGATTTTAGATACTTAAGTTATGTAAAAAAACAAACCGCAACCTCTGAAAAAACCTTAAACTAAAAATTACTTTCTTAATAAGTTCTTAAAAAACAAGTTCTGCCATAGAAAATAAAACCGGCTTTTCCCAAATTTTTAAAGTCAAAATTTCGAACAAAATACCTCTCAAAAATCAACATTTTTGCATTTCAAAGCTTTACCCAGACGGTAGGCCAAAACCACACAGAGTTTGGATCCATTTTTTAGCAGAATCAATCAATTT
>NW_022995852.1:19803-20444 GCF_900245975.1 Drosophila guanche | reverse complement strand
GGCTTCCGCAAATCATGTGCCTACAATAGGGAGCGCACCTTAACAGTCATTTGTTCTCGTATTTTAATACAAGAAACACACAAACACTTCAATATTATTCGTATATAGTAACAACTATACACATATCCAACCAAATAAAGTATCAGACATTGCCGGCTAGGTATTTTCCCCATATCATATGTAAAGACAAATTTTAAATTTTTCGTCATATGAAATATACCAAGCACGACACCACTCCCTATAGAGGTTTTTTGCCACGGCTTCCGCAAATCATGTGCCTACAATAGGGAGCGCACCTTAACAGTCATTTGTTCTCGTATTTTAGTACAAGAAACACACAAACACTTCAATATTATTCGTATGTAGTAACAATTATATACATATCAAACCATATAAAGTATCAGACATTGCCATCTAGGTATGTTCCCCATATCATATGTAAGGACAAATTTTAAATTGTTCATCATATGAAATATACCAAGCACGACACCACTCCCTATAGAGGTTTTCTGCCACGGCTTCCGCAAATCGGGTGATTACAATCGAGAGTGCCCCATAACAGTCATTTGTTCTCGTATTTTAATACAAGAAACACACAAACACTTCAATATTATTCATAAATAGTAACAATTAATACATAT
>NW_022995852.1:14046-16548 GCF_900245975.1 Drosophila guanche | reverse complement strand
GGTTTTCTGACACGGCTTCCGCAAATCTGGTGATTACAATCGAGAGTGCCCCTTAACAGTCAATTGTTCTCGTATTTTAATACAAGAAACACACAAACACTTCAATATTATTCGTTTATAGTAACAATTATATACATATCAAACCATATAAAGTATCAGACATTGCCATCTAGGTATGTTCCCCATATCATATGTAAGGGAAAATTTTAAATTGTTCACCATATGAAATATACCAAGCACGACACCACTCCCTATAGAGGTTTTTGGCCACGGCTTCCGCAAATCAGGTGCCTACAATAGGGAGCGCACCTAACAGTCAGTCATTTGTGTGTTTTCTCGTATTTTAATACAAGAAACACACAAACACTTCAATATTATTCGTATATAGTAACAACTATACACATATCCAACCAAATAAAGTATCAGACATTGCCGGCTAGGTATTTTCCCCATATCATATGTAAAGACAAATTTAAAATTTTTCATCATATGAAATATAGCAAGCACGACACCATTCTCTAGGTAGATTTTTTGCCACGGCTTCGGTAAATCGGGTGCCTTCAATAGGGAGTGCCTCTTAGTAGTCATTTGTTCTCGTATTTTAATAAAAGAAACACGCAAACACTTCAATATTATTCGTATATAGTAACAACTATACACATATCCAACCAAATAAAGTATCAGACATTGCAGGCTAGGTATTTTCCCCATATCATATGTAAGGACAAATTTTAAATTGTTCATCATATGAAATATACCAAGCACGAAACCACTCCCTATAGAGGTTTTCTGCCACGGCTTCCGCAAATCGGGTGATTACAATCGAGAGTGCCTCTTACCAGTCATTTGTTCTCGTATTTTAATACAAGAAACACACAAACACTTCAATATTATTCGTATATAGTAACCATTATATACATATCAAACCATATAAAGTTTCAGACATTGCCATCTAGGTATTTTCCCCATATCATATGTAAGGACAAATTTTAAGTTTTTCATCATATGAAGTATACCAAGCACGACACCACTCCCTATGGAGGTTTTTTGCCACGGCTTCGGTAAATCGGGTGCCTTCAATAGGGAGTGCCTCTTAGTAGTCATTTGTTTTCGTATTTTAATAAAAGAAACACGCAAACACTTCAATATTATTCGTTTATAGTAACAATTATATACATATCAAACCATATAAAGTATCAGACATTGCCATCTAGGTATTTTCCCCATATCATATGTAAGGACAAATTTTAAATTGTTCATCATACGAAATATACCAAGCACGACACCACTCCCTATAGAGGTTTTTTGCCACGGCTTCCGCAAACCAGGTGTCTTCAATAGGGAGTGCCTCTTAGTAGTCATTTTTTCTCGTATTTTAATAAAAGAAACACGCAAACACTTCAATATTATTCGTATATCGTAACAATTATATACATATCCAACCAAATAAAGTATCAGACATTGCCATCTAGGTATTTTCCCCATATCATATGAAATATACCAATCACGACACCACTCCCTATAAAGGTTTTCTGACACGGCTTCCGCAAATCGGGTGATTACAATCGAGAGTGCCCCATAACAGTCATTTGTTCTCGTATTTTAATACAAGAAACACACAAACACTTCAATATTATTCGTATATAGTAACAACTATACACATATCCAACCAAATAAAGTATCAGACATTGCAGGCTAGGTATTTTCCCCATATCATATGTAAGGACAAATTTTAAGTTTTTCATCATATGAAATATACCAAGCACGACACCACTCCCTATAGAGGTTTTTTGCCACGGCTTCCGCAAATCGGGTGCCTTCAATAGGGAGTGCCTCTTAGTAGTCATTTGTTCTCGTATTTTAATACAAGAAACACACAAACACTTCAATATTATTCGTATATAGTAACAATTATATACATATCAAACCATATAAAGTATCAGACATTGCCATCTAGGTATTTTCCCCATATCATATGTAAGGACAAATTTTAAATTGTTCATCATATGAAATATACCAAGCACGACACCACTCCCTATAGAGGTTTTTTGCCACGGCTTCCGCAAATCGGGTGCCTTCAATAGGGAGTGCCTCTTAGTAGTCATTTGTTCTCGTATTTTAATACAAGAAACACACAAACACTTCAATATTATTCGTATATAGTAACAATTATATACATATCAAACCATATAAAGTATCAGACATTGCCATCTTGGTATTTTCCCCATATCATATGTAAGGACATATTTTAAATTGTTCATCATATGAAATATACAAAGCACGACACCACTCCCTATAGAGGTTTTTTGCCACGGCTTCCGCAAATCGGGTGCCTTCAATAGGGAGTGCCTCTTAGTAGTCATTTGTTCTCGTATTTTAATACAAGAAACACACAAACACTTCAATATTATTCGTATATAGTAACAATTATATACATATCAAACCATATAAAGTATCAGACATTGCCATCTTGGTATTTTCCCCATATCATATGTAAGGACA
>NW_022995852.1:10626-12597 GCF_900245975.1 Drosophila guanche | reverse complement strand
CAAATCGGGTGCCTTCAATAGGGAGTGCCTATTAGTAGTCATTTGTTCTCGTATTTTAATAAAAGAAACACACAAACACTTCAATATTATTCATATATAGTAACAATTATATACATATCCAACCATATAAAGTATCAGACATTGCCATCTAGGTATTTTCCCCATATCATATGTAAGGACAAATTTTAAATTGTTCATCATATGAAATATACCAAGCACGACACCACTCCCTATAGAGGTTTTTTGCCACGGCTTCCGCAAATCGGGTGCCTTCAATAGGGAGTGCCTCTTAGTAGTCATTTGTTCTCGTATTTTAATAAAAGAAACACACAAACACTTCAATATTATTCATATATAGTAACAATTATATACATATCCAACCATATAAAGTATCAGACATTGCCATCTAGGTATTTTCCCCATATCATATGTAAGGACAAATTTTAAATTGTTCATCATATGAAATATACCAAGCACGACACCACTCCCTATAAAGGTTTTCTGCCACGGCTTCCGCAAATCGGGTGATTACAATCGAGAGTGCCTCTTACCAGTCATTTGTTCTCGTATTTTAATACAAGAAACACTTATGTACATATCAAACCATATAAAGTATCAGACATTGCCATCTAGGTATTTTCCCCATATCATATATAAGGACAAATTTTAAATTGTTCATCATATGAAATATACCAAGCACGACACCACTCCCTATAAAGGTTTTCTGCCACGGCTTCCGCAAATCGGGTGATTACAATCGAGAGTGCCTCTTACCAGTCATTTGTTCTCGTATTTTAATACAAGAAACACACAAACACTTCAATATTATTCGTATATAGTAACAATTATATACATATCAAACCATATAAAGTATCAGACATTGCCATCTAGGTATTTTCCCCATATCATATGTAAGGACAAATTTTAAGTTTTTCATCATATGAAATATACCAAGCACGACACCACTCCCTATGTAGGTTTTTTGCCACGGCTTCGGTAAATCGGGTGCCTTCAATAGGGAGTGCCTCTTAGTAGTCATTTGTTCTCGTATTTTAATAAAAGAAACACGCAAACACTTTAATATTATATAGTAGCAACTATACACATATCACACCAAATAAAGTATCAGACATTGCAGGCTAGGTATTTTCCCCATATCATATGTATGGACAAATTTTAAATTGTTCATCATATGAAATATACCAAGCACGACACCACTCCCTATAGAGGTTTTCTGCCACGGCTTCCGCAAATCGGGTGATTACAATCGAGAGTGCCCCATAACAGTCATTTTTTCTCGTATTTTAATACAAGAAAAACACAAACACTTCAATATTATTCATATATAGTAACAATTATATACATATCCAAACAAATAAAGTATCAGACATTGCCATCTAGGTATTTTCCCCATATCAAATGAAATATACCAAGCACGACACCACTCCCTATAAAGGTTTTCTGACACGGCTTCCGCAAATCTGGTGATTACAATCGAGAGTGCCCCTTAACAGTCAATTGTTCTCGTATTTTAATACAAGAAACACACAAACACTTCAATATTATTCGTTTATAGTAACAATTATATACATATCAAACCATATAAAGTATCAGACATTGCCATCTAGGTATTTTCCCCATATCATATGTAAGGACAAATTTTAAATTGTTCATCATATGAAATATACCAAGCACGACACCACTCCCTATAGAGGTTTTTTGCCACGGCTTCCGCAAATCGGGTGCCTTCAATAGGGAGTGCCTCTTAGTAGTCATTTGTTCTCGTATTTTAATACAAGAAACACACAAACACTTCAATATTATTCGTATATAGTAACAACTATACACATATCCAACCAAATAAAGTATCAGACATTGCCGGCTAGGTATTTTCCCCATATCATATGCAAAGACAAATTTTAAATTTTTCATCATATGAAATATACCAAGCACGACACCACTCCCTATAAA
>NW_022995852.1:6621-10026 GCF_900245975.1 Drosophila guanche | reverse complement strand
ACAGTCATTTGTTCTCGTATTTTAATACAAGAAACACACAAACACTTCAATATTATTCGTATATAGTAACAATTATATACATATCAAACCATATAAAGTATCAGACATTGCCATCTAGGTATTTTCCCCATATCATATGTAAGGACAAATTTTAAATTGTTCATCATATGAAATATACCAAGCACGACACCACTCCCTATAAAGGTTTTCTGCCACGGCTTCCGCAAATCGGGTGATTACAATCGAGAGTGCCTCTTACCAGTCATTTGTTCTCGTATTTTAATACAAGAAACACACAAACACTTCAATATTATTCGTATATAGTAACAATTATATACATATCAAACCATATAAAGTATCAGACATTGCCATCTAGGTATTTTCCCCATATCATATGTAAGGACAAATTTTAAATTGTTCATCATATGAAA
Organism: Drosophila guanche; assembly: GCF_900245975.1. Lineage (NCBI taxonomy): Eukaryota > Metazoa > Arthropoda > Insecta > Diptera > Drosophilidae > Drosophila > Drosophila guanche. The sequence goes on along the minus strand of NW_022995852.1, from coordinate 9,595 downwards.
TATACCAAGCACGACACCACTCCCTATAAAGGTTTTCTGCCACGGCTTCCGCAAATCGGGTGATTACAATCGAGAGTGCCTCTTACCAGTCATTTGTTCTCGTATTTTAATACAAGAAACACACAAACACTTCAATATTATTCGTATATAGTAACAATTATATACATATCAAACCATATAAAGTATCAGACATTGCCATCTAGGTATTTTCCCCATATCATATGTAAGGACAAATTTTAAATTGTTCATCATATGAAATATACCAAGCACGACACCACTCCCTATAGAGGTTTTCTGCCACGGCTTCCGCAAATCGGGTGATTACAATCGAGAGTGCCCCTTAACAGTCATTTGTTCTCGTATTTTAATACAAGAAACACACAAACACTTCAATATTATTCGTAAATAGAAACAATTATATACATATCAAACCATATAAAGTATCAGACATTGCCATCTAGGTATGTTCCCCATATCATATGTAAGGACAAATTTTAAATTGTTCACCATATGAAATATACCAAGCACGACACCACTCCCTATAGAGGTTTTCTGCCACGGCTTCCGCAAATCGGGTGATTACAATCGAGAGTGCCCCTTAACAGTCATTTGTTCTCGTATTTTAATACAAGAAACACCCGCAAACCGGGTGCCTTCAATAGGGAGTGCCTCTTAGTAGTCATTTTTTCTCGTATTTTAATAAAAGAAACACGCAAACACTTCAATATTATTCGTATATAGTAACAACTATACACATATCCAACCCAATAAAGTATCAGACATTGCAGGCTAGGTATTTTCCCCACATCATGTGTAAGGACAAATTTGAAATTGTTCATCATATGAAATATACCAAGCACGAAACCACTCCCTATAGAGGTTTTCTGCCACGGCTTCCGCAAATCCTGTGATTACAATCGAGAGTGCCCCTTAACAGTAATTTGTTCTCGTATTTTAATACAAGAAACACACAAACACTTCAATATTATTCGTATATAGTAACAACGATACACATATCCAACCAAATAAAGTATCAGACATTGCCGGCTAGGTATTTTCCCCATTTCATATATAAAGACAAATTTAAAATTTTTCATCATAAGAAATATAGCAAGCACGACACCACTCCCTATAGAGGTTTTTTGCCACGGCTTCCGCAAACCGGGTGCCTTCAATAGGGAGTACCTCTTAGTAGTCATTTTTTCTCGTATTTTAATAAAAGAAACACGCAAACACTTTAATATTATTCGTATATCGTAACAAATATATACATATCCAACCAAATAAAGTATCAGACATTGCCATCTAGGTATTTTCCCCATACCATATGTAAGGACAAATTTAAAATTGTTCATCATATGAAATATAGCAAGCACGACACCACTCCCTATAGAGTTTTTTTGCCACGGCTTCCGCAAATCGGGTGCCTTCAATAGGGAGTGCCTCTTAGTAGTCATTTTTTCTCGTATTTTAATAAAAGAAACACGCAAACACTTCAATATTATTCGTATATAGTAACAACTATACACATATCCAACCCAATAAAGTATCAGACATTGCAGGCTAGGTATTTTCCCCACATCATGTGTAAGGACAAATTTTAAATTGTTCATCATATGAAATATACCAAGCACGAAACCACTCCCTATAGAGGTTTTCTGCCACGGCTTCCGCAAATCGGGTGATTACAATCGAGAGTGCCCCTTAACAGTCATTTGTTCTCGTATTTTAATACAAGAAACACACAAACACTTCAATATTATTCGTATATAGTAACAACGATACACATATCCAACCAAATAAAGTATCAGACATTGCCGGCTAGGTATTTTCCCCATTTCATATATAAAGACAAATTTAAGATTTTTCATCATATGAAATATAGCAAGCACGACACCACTCCCTATAGAGGTTTTTTGCCACGGCTTCCGCAAATCGGGTGCCTTCAATAGGGAGTACCTCTTAGTAGTCATTTTTTCTCGTATTTTAATATAAGCAACACGCAAACACTTTAATATTATTCGTATATCGTAACAATTATATACATATCCAACCAAATAAAGTATCAGACATTGCCATCTAGGTATTTTCCCCATACCATATGTAAGGACAAATTTAAAACTTTTCATCATATGAAATATAGCAAGCACGACACCACTCCCTATAGAGTTTTTTTGCCACGGCTTCCGCAAATCGGGTGCCTTCAATAGGGAGTGTCTCTTAGTAGTCATTTTTTCTCGTATTTTAATAAAAGAAACACGCAAACACTTCAATATTATTCGTATATCGTAACAATTATATACATATCCAACCAAATAAAGTATCAGACATTGCCATCTAGGTATTTTCCCCATACCATATGTAAGGACAAATTTTAAATTGTTCATCATATGAAATATACCAAGCACGACACCACTCCCTATAGAGGTTTTTTGCCACGGCTTCCGCAAATCGGGTGCCTTCAATAGGGAGTGCCTCTTAGTAGTCATTTGTTCTCGTATTTTAATACAAGAAACACACAAACACTTCAATATTATTCGTATATAGTAACAATTATATACATATCAAACCATATAAAGTATCAGACATTGCCATCTAGGTATTTTCCCCATATCATATGTAAGGACAAATTTTAAATTGTTCATCATATGAAATATACCAAGCACGACACCACTCCCTATAGAGGTTTTTTGCCACGGCTTCCGCAAATCGGGTGCCTTCAATAGGGAGTGCCTCTTAGTAGTCATTTGTTCTCGTATTTTAATACAAGAAACACACAAACACTTCAATATTATTCATATATAGTAACAACTATACACATATCCAACCAAATAAAGTATCAGACATTGCCGGCTAGGTATTTTCCCCATATCATATGTAAGGACAAATTTTAAATTGTTCATCATATGAAATATACCAAGCACGACACCACTCCCTATAGAGGTTTTTTGCCACGGCTTCCGCAAATCGGGTG
>NW_022995852.1:0-2369 GCF_900245975.1 Drosophila guanche | reverse complement strand
GCAGTCATTTGTTCTCGTATTTTAATACAAGAAACACACAAACACTTCAATATTATTCGTATATAGTAACAATTATATACATATCAAACCATATAAAGTATCAGACATTGCCATCTAGGTATTTTCCCCATATCATATGTAAGGACAAATTTTAAATTGTTCATCATATGAAATATACCAAGCACGACACCACTCCCTATAGAGGTTTTTTGCCACGGCTTCCGCAAATCGGGTGCCTTCAATAGGGAGTGCCTCTTAGTAGTCATTTGTTCTCGTATTATAATACAAGAAACACACAAACACTTCAATATTATTCGTATATAGTAACAATTATATACATATCAAACCATATAAAGTATCAGACATTGCCATCTAGGTATTTTCCCCATATCATATGTAAGGACAAATTTTAAATTGTTCATCATATGAAATATACCAAGCACGACACCACTCCCTATAAAGGTTTTCTGCCACGGCTTCCGCAAATCGGGTGATTACAATCGAGAGTGCCCCATAACAGTCATTTGTTCTCGTATTTTAATACAAGAAACACACAAACACTTCAATATTATTCATATATAGTAACAATTATATACATATCCAACCAAATAAAGTATCAGACATTGCCATCTAGGTATTTTCCCCATATCATATGAAATATACCAAGCACGACACCACTCCCTATAAAGGTTTTCTGCCACGGCTTCCGCAAATCTGGCGATTACAATCGATAGTGCCTCTTAACAGTCAATTGTTCTCGTATTTTAATACAAGAAACACACAAACACTTCAATATTATTCGTTTATAGTAACAATTATATACATATCAAATCATATAAAGTATCAGACATTGCCATCTAGGTATTTTCCCCATATCATATGCAAATACAAATTTTAAATTTTTCATCATATGAAATATACCAAGCACGACACCACTCCCTATAAAGGTTTTCTGCCACGGCTTCCGCAAATCGGGTGATAACAATCGAGAGTGCCCCTTAACAGTCATTTGTTCTCGTATTTTAATACAAGAAACACACAAACACTTCAATATTATTCATATATAGTAACAATTATATACATATCCAACCAAATAAAGTATCAGACATTGCCATCTAGGTATTTTCCCCATATCATATGAAATATACCAAGCACGACACCACTCCCTATAGAGGTTTTCTGACACGGCTTCCGCAAATCTGGTGATTACAATCGAGAGTGCCCCTTAACAGTCAATTGTTCTCGTATTTTAATACAAGAAACACACAAACACTTCAATATTATTGGTTTATAGTAACAATTATATACATATCAAACCATATAAAGTATCAGACATTGCCATCTAGGTATGTTCCCCATATCATATGTAAGGACAAATTTTAAATTGTTCACCATATGAAATATACCAAGCACGACACCACTCCCTATAGAGGTTTTCTGCCACGGCTTCCGCAAATCGGGTGATTACAATCGAGAGTGCCCCTTAACAGTCATTTGTTCTCGTATTTTAATACAAGAAACACACAAACACATCAATATTATTCGTATATAGTAACAACTATACACATATCCAACCAAATAAAGTATCAGACATTGCCGGCTAGGTATTTTCCCCATTTCATATGTAAAGACAAATTTAAAATTTTGCATCATATGAAATATAGCAAGCACGACACCACTCCCTGTAGAGGTTTTTTGCCAGGGCTTCCGCAAATCGGGTGCCTTCAATAGGGAGTGCCTCTTAGTAGTAATTTGTTCTCGTATTTTAATAAAAGAAACACGCAAACACTTCAATATTATTCGTATATAGTAACAACTATACACATATCCAACCAAATAAAGTATCAGACATTGCAGGCTAGGTATTTTCCCCATATCAAATGAAATATACCAAGCACGACACCACTCCCTATAAAGGTTTTCTGACACGGCTTCCGCAAATCTGGTGATTACAATCGAGAGTGCCCCTTAACAGTCAATTGTTATCGTATTTTAATACAAGAAACACACAAACACTTCAATATTATTCGTTTATAGTAACAATTATACACATATCCAACCAAATAAAGTATCAGACATTGCCATCTAGGTATTTTCCCCATACCATATTTAAGGACAAATATTAAATTGTTCGTCATATGAAATATACCAAGCACGACACCACTCCCTATAGAGGTTTTCTGCCACGGCTTCCGCAAATCGGGTGATTACAATCGAGAGTGCCCCATAACAGTCATTTGTTCTCGTATTTTAATACAAGAAACACACAAACACTTCAATATTATTCATATATAGTAACAATTATATACATATCCATCCAAATAAAGTATCAGACATTGCCATCTAGGTATTTTCCCCATATCATATGG
>NW_022995851.1:17744-20540 GCF_900245975.1 Drosophila guanche | reverse complement strand
AAAACAAGTTCTGCCATAGAAAATAAACCCGACTCTTCCCGAGTTTTTAAATTCAAAATTAAAAAAAAAAAAAACTCACAAACAAATAGACGGTAGGCCGTAACCACAGACAGTTTGGATCCACTTTATAGCAGTATCAATCAACTTTTCAGATAATCAAAGTTTTTTACAACCAAAATGAAGACTTACTTAAGTTATTTGTAAAAACAAACCGCAACCTCTGAAAAAACCAGAAACTTAAAATTACTTCCTTAATAAGTTCTTGAAAAACAAGTTCTGCCATAGAAAATAAACCCGACTCTTCCCGAGTTTTTAAAGTCAAAATTTCGTACAAAATACCTCACAAAAATCAATATTTTTGCATTTCAAAGCTTTACCCAGACGGTAGGCCAAAACCACACAGAGTTTGGATCCATTTTATAGCAGTATCAATCAACTTTTCAGATAATCAAAGTTTTTTACAACCAAAATTAAGATACTTAAGTTATGTCAAAAACCAAACCTCAACCTCTGAAAAAAACCTTAAACTATAAATTACAAAATTGCTAGTTCTTAAAAAACAAGTTCTGCCATAGAAAATAAAACCGACTTTTCCCAAGATTTTAAAGTAAAAATTTCGAAAAAAAAAAGTCTCACAACAATCAACATTTTTGCATTTCAAAGCTTTTCCGAGACGGTAGGCCGTAACCACAGACAGTTTGGATCCATTTTATAGCAGTATCAATCAACTTTTCAGATAATCAAAGTTTTTTACAACCAAAACTAAGATTATTAAGTTATGTGAAAAAACAAACCGCAACCTCTGAAAAAACCGTAAACTAAAAATTACATCCTTCTTTCAAAACAAGTTCTGCCATAGAAAATAAACCCGACTCTTCCCAAGTTTTTAAAGTCAAAATTAAAAAAAAAAAAAATCTCACAAACAACAAGACGGTAGGCCAAAACCACACAGAGTTTGGATCCACTTTATAGCAGTATCAATCAACTTTTCAGATAATCAAAGTTTTTTACAACCAAAATTAAGGCTTACTTAAGTTATGTGTAAAAACAAACCGCAACCTCTGAAAAAACCAGAAACTTAAAAATACTTCCTTAATAAGTTCTTGAAAAACAAGTTCTGCCATAGAAAATAAACCCGACTCTTCCCGAGTTTTTAAAGTCAAAATTTCGTACAAAATACCTCACAAAAATCAATATTTTTGCATTTCAAAGCTTTACCCAGACGGTTGGCCAAAACTACACAGAGTTTGGATCCATTTTATAGCAGTATCAATCAACTTTTCAGATAATCAAAGTTTTTTACAACCAAAATTAAGATACTTAAGTTATGTGAAAAACCAAACCGCAACCTCTGAAAAAACCTTAAACTAAAATTTACAAAATTGCTAGTTCTTTAAAAACAAGTTCTGCTATAGAAAATAAAACCGACTTTTCCCGAGTTATTAAAGTAAAAATTTCGAAATCAAAAAATTTCACAAAAAGCAACGTTTTTGCATTTCAAAGCTTTTCCGAGACGGTAGGCCAAACCCGCAAACAGTTTGGATCCATTTTATATCAGTATCAATCAAGTTTTCATATAATCAAAGTTTTTGGAAACCAGATCTAAAATACTTAAGCTATGTGAAAACAAACCGCAACCTCTGAAAAAACCAGAAGCTTAAAATTACTTCCTTAATAAGTTCTTAAAAAACAGTTCTGCCATAGAAAATAAACCCGACTCTTACCGAGTTTTTAAAGTCAAAATTTCGTACAAAATACCTCACAAAAATCAATATTTTTGCATTTCAAAGCTTTACCCAGACGGTTGGCCAAAACCACACAGAGTTTGGATCCATTTTATAGCAGTATCAATCAACTTTTCAGATAATAAAAGACTTTTACAACCAAAATTAAGATACTTAAGTTATGTGAAAAAACAAACCGCAACCTCTGAAAAAACCTTAAACTAAAAATTACAAAATTGCTAGTTCTTAAAAAACAAGTTCTGCCATAGAAAATAAAACCGACTTTTCCCGAGTTTTTAAAGTCAAAATTTCGAAAAAAAAAATCTCACAACAATCAACATTTTTGCATTTCAAAGCTTTTCCGAGACGGTAGGCCAAAACCACACAGAGTTTGGATCCATTTTATAGCAGTATCAATCAACTTTTCAGATAATCAAAGTTTTTTACAACCAAAGTTAAGATACTTAAGTTATGTGAAAAAACAACCACAACCTCTGAAAAAACCTTAAACTAAAAATTACAAAATTGCTAGTTCTTAAAAAACAAGTTCTGCCATAGAAAATAAAACCGACTTTTCCCGAGTTTTTAAAGTCAAAATTTCGAAAAAAAAACAAAAAAATCTCACAACAATCAACATTTTTGCATTTCAAAGCTTTTCCGAGACGGTAGGCCAAAACCACACAGAGTTTGGATCCATTTTATAGCAGAATCAATCAACTTTTCAGATAATCAAAGTTTCTTACAACCAAAACTAAGATACTTAAGTTATGTGAAAAAACAAACCGCAACCTCTGAAAAAACCTTAAACTAAAAATTACAAAATTGCTAGTTCTTAAAAAACAAGTTCTGCCATAGAAAATAAAACCGACTTTTCCCAAGTTTTTAAAGTCAAAATTTCGAAAAAAAATCTCTCACAACAATCAACATTTTTGCATTTCATAGCTTTTCCGAGACGGTAGGCCAAAACCACACAGAGTTTGGATCCATTTTATAGCAGAATCAATCAACTTTTCAGATAATCAAAGTTTTTTACAACCAAAATTAAGATACTTAAGTTATGTGAAAAAACAAA
>NW_022995851.1:10613-14656 GCF_900245975.1 Drosophila guanche | reverse complement strand
CTGCCATAGAAAATAAAACCGACTTTTCCCGAGTTTTTAAAGTCAAAATTTCGAAAAAAAAAATCTCACAACAATCAACATTTTTGCATTTCAAAGCTTTTCCGAGACGGTAGGCCAAAACCACTCAGAGTTTGGATCCATTTTATAGCAGTATCAATCAACTTTTCAGATAATCAAAGTTTTTTACAACCAAAATTAAGATACTTAAGTTATGTGAAAAAACAAACCGCAACCTCTGAAAAAACCTTAAACTAAAAATTACAAAATTACTAGTTCTTAAAAAACAAGTTCTGCCATAGAAAATAAAACCAACTTTTCCCGAGTTCTTAAAGTCAAAATTTCGAAAAAAAAAATCTCACAACAATCAACATTTTTGCATTTCAAAGCTTTTCCGAGACGGTAGGCCAAAACCACTCAGAGTTTGGATCCATTTTATAGCAGTATCAATCAACTTTTCAGATAATCAAAGTTTTTTACAACCAAAATTAAGATACTTAAGTTATGTGAAAAAACAAACCGCAACCTCTGAAAAAACCTTAAACTAAAAATTACATCCTTAATAAGTTCCTAAAAAACAAGTTCTGCCATAGAAAATAAACCCGACTCTTCCCGAGTTTTTAAAGTCAAAATTTCGTACAAAATACCTCACAAAAATCAACATTTTTGCATTTCAAAGCTTTACCCAGACGGTAGGCCAAAACCACACAGAGTTTGGATCCATTTTATAGCAGTATCAATCAACTTTTCAGATAATCAAAGTTTTTACAACCAAAATTAAGATACTTAAGTTATGTGAAAAACCAAACCGCAACCTCGGAAAAAACCTTAAACTATAAAATTTAAAATTGCTAGTTCTTAAAAAACAAGTTCTGCCATTGAAAATAAAACCGACTTTTCCCAAGATTTTAAAGTCAAAATTTTGAAAAATAAAAAAATCTCACAACAATCAACATTTTTGCATTTCAAAGCTTTTCCGAGACGGTAGGCCAAACCACAGACAGTTTGGATCCATTTTATAGCAGTATCAATCAACTTTTCAGATAATCAAAGTTCTTTACAACCAGATCTAAGATACTTAAGTTATGTGAAAAAACAAACCACTAATTCTAAAAAAACCGTAAACAAAAAGGTACAAACTTTGAAAATTCTTAAAAGAAAAGTTCTGCCATAGAAAAGAAACCCGACTTTTCCCGAATTTTTAAAGTTAAAATTTCGTACAAAATACCTCACAAAAATCAACATTTTTGCATTACAAAGCTTTACCCAGGCGGTAGGCCAAAACCACAGACAGTTTGGATCCATTTTATAGTAGTATCAATCAACTCTTCAGATAATCAAAGTTCTTTACAACCAGATCTAAGATACTTAAGTTATGTGAAAAAACAAACCGCAACCACTGAAAAAACCTTAAAATAAAAACATACTTTCTTATTAAATTGTTAAAAAAAAATGTCTGCCATAGAAAATAAACCCGACTCTTCGCGAGTTTTTAAAGTCAACATTTCGTAAAAAATACCTCACAAAAATCAACATTTTTGAATTTTAAAGCTTTTCCGAGACGGTAAGCCAAAACCGCAAACAGTTTGGATCCTTTCTATAGCAGTATCAATCAACTTTTTAGATAATCAAAGTTTTTTACAACCATAATTAAGATACTTAAGTTATGTGAACGGACTTTTCCCGAGTTTTTAAAGTCAAAATTTGGAAAAAAAAAACTCACAACAATCAACAATTTTTCATTACAAAGTTTTACCCAGATGGTAGGCCAAAACCACAAAGAGTTTGGATCCATTTTATAGCAGTATCAATCAACTTTTCAGATAATCAAAGATTTTTACAACCAAAGTTAAGATACTTAAGTTATGTGAAAAAACAAACCGCAACCTCTGAAAAAACCTTAAACTAAAAATTACAAAATTGCTAGTTCTCAAAGAACAAGTTCTGCCATAGAAAACGGTAGAAAATAAACCCGACTTTTCCCGAGTTTTTAAAGTTAAAATATCGAAAAAAAATCTAACATCAATCAACATTTTTGCATTTCAAATCCTTACCCAGGCGGTAGGCCAAAACCACAAACAGTTTGGATCCATTTTATGGCAGTATCAATAAACTTTACAGATAATCAAAGTTTTTTACAACCAAAATTAAGACTTACTTAAGTTATGTAAAAAAACAAACCGGAACCTCTGAAAAAACCTTAAACTAAAAATTACAAAATTGCTAGTTCTTAAAAAAAAAGTTCTGCCATAGAAAATAAACCCGACTTTTCCCGAGTTTTTAAAGCCAAAATTTGGAAAAAAAAAATCTCACAACAATCAACAATTTTGCATTACAAAGCTTTACCCAGTCGGTAGGCCAAAACCACTCAGAGTTTGCATCCATTTTATAGCAGTATCAATCAACTTTTCAGATAATCAAAGTTTTTACAACCAAATTTAAGACTTACTTAAGTTATGTGAAAAAACAAACCGCAACGTCTGAAAAACCTTAAACTTAAAATTACTTCCTTAATAAGTTCTTAAAAAACAAGTTCTGCCAAAGAAAATAAACCCGACTTTTCCCGAGTTTTTAAAGTAAAAATAACGAAAAGAAAAATCTCACATCAATCAACATTTTTGCATTTCAAAGCTTTACCCAGACGGTAGGCCAAAACCACACAGAGTTTGGATCCATTTTATGGCAGAATCAATCAACTTTTCAGATAATCAAAGTTTTTTTCAACCAGATCTAAGATATTTAAGTTATGTGAAAAAACAAAACGCAACCTCTGAAAAAACCTTAAACTAAAATTTTCATCCTTAATAAGTTCCTAAAAAACAAGTTCTGCCATAGAAAAAAAACCCGACTTTTCCCGAGTTTTTAAAGTAAAAATATCGAAAAGAAAAATCTCACATCAATCAACATTTTTGCATTTCAAATCCTTACCCAGACGGTAGGCCAAAACCACAAACAGTTTGGATCCATTTTATAGCAGTATCAATCAACTTTTCAGATAATCAAAGTTTTTTACAACCAAAATTATGATACTTCACTTATGTGAAAAAACAAACCACAACCTCTGAAAAAACCTTAAACTAAAAATTACATCCTTAATAAGTTCCTAAAAAACAAGTTTTGCCATAGAAAATAAACCCGACTTTTCCCGAATTTTTGAAGTAAAAACATCGAAAAAAAAAATCTCACATCAATCAACATTTTTGCATTTCAAAGTTTTATCCAGACGGTAGGGCCAAAACCACAGAGTGTTTGGGTCCATTTTATAGCAGTATCAATCAACTTATCAGATAATCAAAGTTTTTTTGCAACCAGATTTAAGATACTTAGTTATGTGAAAGAACAAATCGCTTCCTCTGAAATAAACCTTAAACTAAAAATTACAAAATAACTAGTTCTTAAAAAACAAGTTCTGCCATAGAAAATAAAATCGACTTTTCCCGTGTTTTTAAAGTAAAAATTTCGAAAACAAAAACTCTCACAACAATCAACGTTTTTGCATTTTAAAGCTTTTCCGAGACGGTAGGCCAAAACCACACAGAGTTTGGATCCATTTTATAGCAGTATTAATCAACTTTTTAGATAATCAAAGTTTTTTTAAACCAGATCTAAGATACTTAAGCTATGTGAAAAAACAAAACGCAACCTCTGAAAAAACCTTAAACCAAAAATTAAATCCTTAATAAGTTCTTAAAAAACAAGTTCTGCCATAGAAAATAAACCCGAATTTTCCCGAGTTTTTAAAGTAAAAATTTCGAAAACAAAAAATCTCACAACAATAAACGTTTTTGCATTTTAAAGCTTTTCCGAGACGGTAGGCCAAAACCGCAAACAGTTTGGATCCATTTTATAGCAGTATCAATCAACTTTTCAGATAATCAAAGTTTTTTACAACCAAAATTAAGATACTTAAGTTATGTGAAAAAACAAACCGCAACCTCTGAAAAAAACTGAAACTTAAAATTACTTCCTTAATAAGAAAAATTTGGAAAAAAAAATCTCACAACAATCAACATTTTTGCATTTCAAAGCTTTTCCGAGACGGTAGG
>NW_022995851.1:4928-10580 GCF_900245975.1 Drosophila guanche | reverse complement strand
AAAAAAAAAAAAAAAAATATTCTCACAAAAATCAACATTTTTGCATTCCAAAGCTTTACACAGACGGTCGGCCAAAACCACAAACAGTTTGGATCCATTTTATAGCAGTATCAATCAACTTTTCAGATAATCAAAGTTTTTTACAACCAAAATTAAGATACTTACGTTATGTGAAAAAACAAACCGCAACCTCAGAAAAAACCTTAAACTAAAAATAACATCCTTAATAAGTTCCTAAAAAAAACAAGTTCTGCCATAGAAAATAAACCCGATTTTCCCGAGTTTTTAAAGTCAAAATTTGGAAAAAAAAAAATCTGATATCAATCAACATTTTTGCATTTCAACTCTTTACCCAGGCGGTACGCCAAAACCACACAGAGTTTGGATCCATTTTATAGCAGTATCAATCAACTTTTCAGATAATCAAAGTTTTTTACAACCACAATTAAGATACTTAAGTTATGTGAAAAACAAACCGCAACCTCTAAAAAAACTTTAAACTAAAAATTACAAAATTGCTAGTTCTTAAAAAACAAGTTCTGCCATAGAAACGGTAGAAAATAAACCCGACTTTTCCCGAGTTTTTAAAGTTAAAATATCGAAAAATAAATCTCACATCAATCAACATTTTTGCATTTCAAATCCTTACCCAGGCGGTAGGCCAAAACCACAAACAGTTTGGATCCATTTTATAGCAGTATCAATAAACTTTTCAGATAATCAAAGTTTTTTACAACCAAAATTAAGACTTACTTAAGTTATGTGAAAAAACAAACCGGAACCTCTGAAAAAACCTTAAAATAAAAATTACATCCTTCATAAGTTCTTAAAAAAAAGGTCTACCATAGAAAATAAACCCGACTTTTCCCGAGCTCTTAAAGTCAAAATTTCGAAAAAAAAAATTTCACAACAATCAACAATTTTGCATTACAAAGCTTTACCCAGGCGGTAGGCCAAAACCACACAGAGTTTGGATCCATTTTATAGCAGTATCAATCAACTTTTCAGATAATCAAAGTTTTTTACAACCAAAATTAAGATACTTAAGTTATGTGAAAAAACAAACCGCAACCTCAGAAAAAACCTTAAACTAAAAATAACATCCTTAATAGGTTCCTAAAAAAAACAAGTTCTGCCATAGAAAATAAACCCGATTTTCCCGAGTTTTTAAAGTCAAAATTTGGAAAAAAAAAATCTGATATCAATCAACATTTTTGCATTTCAACTCCTTACCCAGGCGGTACGCCAAAACCACACAGAGTTTGGATCCATTTTATAGCAGTATCAATCAACTTTTCAGATAATCAAAGTTTTTTACAACCACAATTAAGATACTTAAGTTATGTGAAAAAACAAACCGCAACCTCTAAAAAAACCGTAAACTAAAAATTACAAAATTTCTAGTTCTTAAAAAACAAGATCTGCCATAGAAAATAAAAGTGACTTTTCCCGAGTTCTTAAAGTCAAAAACTCGAAAAAAAAAAAAAATTCTCACAAAAATCAACATTTTTGCATTTCAAAGCTTCACCCAGACAGTCGGCCAAAACCACAAACAGTTTGGATCCAATTTATAGCAGTATCAATCAACTTTTCAGATAATCAAAGTTTTTTACAACCAAAATTAAGATACTTAAGTTTTGTAAAAAAAACAAACCACAACCTCTGAAAAAACCTTAAACTAAAAATAACATCCTTAATAAGTTCCTAAAAAAAAACAAGTTCTGCCATAGAAAATAAACCCGATTTTCCCGAGTTTTTAAAGTCAAAATTTGGAAAAAAAAAATTTGACATCAATCAACATTTTTGCATTTCAACTCCTTACCCAGGCGGTACGCCAAAACCACATAGAGTTTGGATCCATTTTATAGCAGTATCAATCAACTTTTCAGATATTCAAAGTTTTTTACAACCAAAATTAAGATACTTAAGTTATGTGAACGGACTTTTCCCGAGTTTTTAAAGTCAAAATTTGGAAAAAAAAATCTCACAACAATCAACAATTTTTTATTACAAAGTTTTACCCAGACGGTAGGCCAAAACCACACAGAGTTTGGATCCATTTTATAGCAGTATCAATCAACTTTTCAGATAATCAAAGATTTTTACAACCAAAATTAAGATACTTAAGTTATGTGAAAAAACAAACCGCAACCTCTTAAAAAACCTTAAACTAAAAATTACAAAATTGCTAGTTCTCAAAAAACAAGTTCTGCCATAGAAAACGGTAGAAAATAAACCCGACTTTTCCCGAGTTTTTAAAGTTAAAATATCGAAAAAAAAAATCTCACATCAATCAACATTTTTGCATTTCAAATCCTTACCCAGGCGGTAGGCCAAAACCACAAACAGTTTGGATCCATTTTATGGCAGTATCAATAAACTTTTCAGATAATCAAAGTTTTTTACAACCAAAATTAAGACTTACTTAAGTTATGTGAAAAAACAAACCGGAACCTCTGAAAAAACCTTAAACTAAAAATTACAAAATTGCTAGTTTTTAAAAAAAAGTTCTGCCATAGAAAATAAACCCGACTTTTCCCGAGTTTTTAAAGCCAAAATTTGGAAAAAAAAATCTCACAACAATCAACAATTTTGCATTACAAAGCTTTACCCAGTCGGTAGGCCAAAACCACTCAGAGTTTGGATCCATTTTATAGCAGTATCAATCAACTTTTCAGATAATCAAAGTTTTTACAACCAAATTTAAGACTTACTTAAGTTATGTGAAAAAACAAACCGCAACGTCTGAAAAACCTTAAACTTAAAATTACATCCTTAATAAGTTCTTAAAAAACAAGTTCTGCCAAAGAAAATAAACCCGACTTTTCCCGAGTTTTTAAAGTAAAAATAACGAAAAGAAAAATCTCACATCAATCAACATTTTTGCATTTCAAAGCTTTATCCAGACGGTAGGCCAAAACCACATAGAGTTTGGATCCATTTTATAGCAGAATCAATCAACTTTTCAGATAATCAAAGTTTTTTTCAACCAGATCTAAGATATTTAAGTTATGTGAAAAAACAAAACGCAACCTCTGAAAAAACCTTAAACTAAAATTTTCATCCCTAATAAGTTCCTAAAAAACAAGTTTTGCCATAGAAAATAAACCCGACTTTTCCCGAGTTGTTGAAGTAAAAACATCGAAAAAAAAAATCTCACATCAATCGACATTTTTGCATTTCAAAGTTTTATCCAGACGGTAGGGCCAAAACCACAGAGTGTTTGGGTCCATTTTATAGCAGTATCAATCAACTTATGAGATAATCAAAGTTTTTTTGCAACCAGATTTAAGATACTTAGTTATGTGAAAGAACAAATCGCTACCTCTGAAAAAAACCTTAAACTAAAAATTACAAAATTACTAGTTCTTAAAAAACAAGTTCTGCCATAGAAAATAAAATCGACTTTTCCCGTGTTTTTAAAGTAAAAATTTCGAAAACAAAAACTCTCACAACAATCAACGTTTTTGCATTTTAAAGCTTTTCCGAGACGGTAGGCCAAAACCACACAGAGTTTGGATTCATTTTATAGCAGTATCAATCAACTTTTCAGATAATCAAAGTTTTTTACAACCAAAATTAAGATACTTAAGTTATGTGAAAAAACAAACCGCAACCTCTGAAAAAAACTGAAACTTAAAATTACTTCCTTAATAAGAAAAATTTGGAAAAAAAAATCTCACAACAATCAAAAATTTTGCATTACAAAGCTTCACCCAGACGGTACGCCAAAACCACACAGAGTTTGGATCTATTTTATAGCAGTATCAATCAACTTTTCAGATAATCAAAGTTTTTGACAACCACAATTAAGATACTTAAGTTATGTGAAAAATACAAACCGCAACCTCTGAAAAAACCTTAAACTAAAAATTACAAAATTGCTAGTTGTTAAAAAACAAGTTCTGCCATAGAAAACGGTAGAAAATAAACCCGACTTTTCCCGAGTTTTTAAAGTTAAAATATCGAAAAAAAAATCTCACATCAATCAACATTTTTGCATTTCTAATCCTTACCCAGGCGGTAGGCCAAAACCACAAACAGTTTGGATCCATTTTATGGCAGTATCAATCAACTTTTCAGATAATCAAAGTTTTTTACAACCAAAATTAAGACTTACTTAAGTTATGTGAAAAAACAAACCGCAACCTCTGAAAAAACCTTAAACTAAAAATTACATCATTTATAAGTTCCTAAAAAACAAGTTCTGCCATAGAAAATAAACCCGACTTTTCCCAAATGTTTAAAGTCAAAATTTGGAAAAAAAAATCTCACAACAATCAACATTTTTGCATTTCAAAGCTTTTCCGAGACGGTAGGCCAAAACCACACAGAGTTTGGATCCATTTTAAAGCAGTATCAATCAACTTTTAAGACCAGATCTAAGACAATTATAGTATGTGAAAAAAACAACAGCTTCCACTAAAAAACCTTAAACAAAATATAACATACGTTAGAAATTCTTCAAAAAAGTTCTGCCATAGAAAATAACCCGACTTTTCCCGAGTTCTTAAAGTCAAAAATTCGAAAAAAAAATTCTCACAAAAATCAACATTTTTGCATTTCAAAGCTTTACCCAGACGGTTTTCCAAAACCACTCAGAGTTTGGATCCACTTTATAGCAGTATCAATCAACTTTTCAGATAATCAAAGTTCTTTTCTACCAGATCTAAGATACTTAAGTTATGTGAAAAAACAAACTGCAACCTCTGAAAAAACCTTAAACTAAAAATTACTAAATTGCTTGTTCTTAAAAAATAAGTTCTGCCATAGAAAATAAAACCGACTCTTCACGAGATTTTAAAGTCAACATTTCGTAAAAAATACCTCACAAAAATCAACATTTTTGAATTTTAAAGCTTTTCCGAGACGGTAAGCCAAAACCGCAAACAGTTTGGATCCTTTCTATAGCAGTATCAATCAACTTTTTAGATAATAAAAGTTTTTTACAACCAAAATTAAGATACTTAAGTTATGTGAACGGACTTTTCCCGAGTTTTTAAAGTCAAAATTTGGAAAAAAAATCTCACAACAATCAACAATTTTTCATTACAAAGTTTTACCCAGACGGTAGGCCAAAACCACACAGAGTTTAGATCCATTTTATAGCAGTTCTGAAAAAACCTTAAACTAAAATTTTCATCCTTAATAAGTTCCTAAAAAACAAGTTCTGCCATAGAAAATAAACCCGACTTTTCCCGAGTTTTTAAAGTAAAAATATCGAAAAGAAAAATCTCACATCAATCAACATTTTTGCATTTCAAATCCTTACCCAGGCGGTAGGCCAAAACCACAAACAGTTTGGATCCATTTAATAGCAGTATCAATCAACTTTTCAGATAATCAAAGTTTTTTACAACCAAAATTAAGATACTTAAGTTATGTGAAAAAACAAACCGCAACCTCTGAAAAAACCTTAAACTAAAAATTACAAAATTGCTAGTTCTTAAAAAACAAGTTCTGCCATAAAAAATAAAACCAACTTTTCCCGAGTTTTTAAAGTCAAAATTTCGAAAAAAAAAATCTCACAACAATCAACATTTTTGCATTTCAAAGCTTTTCCGAGACGGTAGGCCAAAACCACACAGAGTTTGAATCCATTTAATAGCAGTATCAATCAACTTTACAGATAATCAAAGTTTTTTACAACCA
>NW_022995851.1:0-3337 GCF_900245975.1 Drosophila guanche | reverse complement strand
CCAAAACCACTCAGAGTTTGGATCCATTTTATAGCAGTATCAATCAACTTTTCAGATAATCAAAGTTTTTTACAACCAAAATTAAGATACTTAAGTTATGTGAAAAAACGAACCGCAACCTCTGAAAAAACCTTAAACTAAAAATTACAAAATTGCTAGTTCTTAAAAAACAAGTTCTGCCATAGAAAATAAAACCAACTTTTCCCGAGTTTTTAAAGTCAAAATTTCGAAAAAAAAAATCTCACAACAATCCACATTTTTGCATTTCAAAGCTTTTCGAGACGGTAGGCCAAAACCACTCAGAGTTTGGATCCATTTTATAGCAGTATCAATCAACTTTTCAGATAATCAAAGTTTTTTACAACCAAAATTAAGATACTTAAGTTATGTGAAAAAACGAACCGCAACCTCTGAAAAAACCTTAAACTAAAAATTACAAAATTGCTAGTTCTTAAAAAACAAGTTCTGCCATAGAAAATAAAACCAACTTTTCCCGAGTTTTTAAAGTCAAAATTTCGAAAAAAAAAATCTCACAACAATCCACATTTTTGCATTTCAAAGCTTTTCGAGACGGTAGGCCAAAACCACTCAGAGTTTGGATCCATTTTATAGCAGTATCAATCAACTTTTCAGATAATCAAAGTTTTTTACAACCAAAATTAAGATACTTAAGTTATGTGAAAAAACGAACCGCAACCTCTGAAAAAACCTTAAACTAAAAATTACAAAATTGCTAGTTCTTAAAAAACAAGTTCTGCCATAGAAAATAAAACCAACTTTTCCCGAGTTTTTAAAGTCAAAATTTCGAAAAAAAAAATCTCACAACAATCCACATTTTTGCATTTCAAAGCTTTTCGAGACGGTAGGCCAAAACCACTCAGAGTTTGGATCCATTTTTTAACAGTATCAACCAACTTTTCAGATAATCAAAGTTTTTTACATCCAAAATTAAGATACTCAAGTTATGTGAAAAAACGAACCGCAACCTCAGAAAAAACCTTAAACTAAAAATTACAAAATGGCTAGTTCTTAAAAAACAAGTTCTGCCATAGAAAATAAAACCAACTTTTCCCGAGTTTTTAAAGTCAAAATTTCGAAAAAAAAAATCTCACAACAATCCACATTTTTGCATTTCAAAGCTTTTCGAGACGGTAGGCCAAAACCACTCAGAGTTTGGATCCATTTTATAGCAGTATCAATCAACTTTTCAGATAATCAAAGTTTTTTACAACCAAAATTAAGATACTTAAGTTATGTGAAAAAACGAACCGCAACCTCTGAAAAAACCTTAAACTAAAAATTACAAAATTGCTAGTTCTTAAAAAACAAGTTCTGCCATAGAAAATAAACCCGACTTTTCCCGAGTTTTTAAAGTAAAAATATCGAAAAAAAAAATCTCACATCAATCAACATTTTTGCATTTCAAAGCTTTACCCAGACGGTAGGCCAAAACCACACAGAGTTTGGATCCATTTTATAGCAGTATCAATAAACTTTTCAGATAATCAAAGTTTTATACAACCAAAATTAAGACTTACTTAAGTTATGTGAAAAAACAAACCGGAACCTCTGAAAAAACCTTAAACTAAAAATTACAAAATTGCTAGTTCTTAAAAAACAAGTTCTGCCATAGAAAATAAACCCGACTTTTCCCGAGTTTTTAAAGTAAAAATTTGGAAAAAAAAAATCTCACAACAATCAACAATTTTGCATTACAAAGCTTTACCCAGTCGGTAGGCCAAAACCACTCAGAGTTTGGAGCAGTATCAATCAACTTTTCAGATAATCAAAGTATTTACAACCAAATTTAAGACTTACTTAAGTTATGTGAAAAAACAAACCGCAACGTCTGAAAAACCTTAAACTTAAAATTGCTTTCTTAATAAGTTCTTAAAAAACAAATTCTGCCAAAGAAAATAAACCCGACTTTTCCCGAGTTTTTAAAGTAAAAATATCGAAAAGAAAAATCTCACATCAATCAACATTTCTGCATTTCAAAGCTTTACCCAGACGGTAGGCCAAAACCACACAGAGTTTGGATCCATTTTATAGCAGTATCAATCAACTTTTCAGATAATCAAAGTTTTTTACAACCAAAATTAAGATACTTAAGTTATGTGAAAAAACAAACCGCAACCTCTGAAAAAAACTGAAACTTAAAATTACTTCCTTAATAGGAAAAATTTGGAAAAAAAAATCTCACAACAATAAAAAATTTTGCATTACAAAGCTTTACCCAGACGGTACGCCAAAACCATACAGAGTTTGGATCCATTTTATAGCAGTATCAATAAACTTTTCAGATAATCAAAGTTTTTGACAACCACAATTAAGATACTTAAGTTATGTGAAAAATACAAACCGCAACCTCTGAAAAAACCTTAAACTAAATATTACAAAATTGCTAGTTGTTAAAAAACAAGTTCTGTCATAGAAAACTGTAGAAAATAAACCCGAATCTTCCCGAGTTTTTAAAGTTAAAATATCGAAAAAAAAGAAATCTCACATCAATCAACATTTTTGCATTTCTAATCCTTACCCAGGCGGTAGGCCAAAACCACAAACAGTTTGGATCCATTTTATGGCAGTATCAATAAACTTTTCAGATAATCAAAGTTTTTTACAACCAAAATTAAGACTCACTTAAGTTATGTGAAAAAACAAACCGCAACCTCTGAAAAAACCTTAACCTAAAAATTACATCATTAATAAGTTCCTAAAAAAACAAGTTCTTTTTAGATAATCAAAGTTTTTTTAGACCAGATCTATGATACTTAAGCTATGTGAAAAAACAAACCGCAACCTCTGAAAAACCTTAAACTAAAAATTACATCCTTCATAAGTTCTTAAAAAAAAGGTCTACCATAGAAAAGAAACCCGACTTTTATCGAGTTCTTAAAGTCAAAATTTCGAAAAAAAAAAGTTCGCAACAATCAACAATTTTGCATTACAAAGCTTTACCCAGGCGGTAGACCAAAACCACACAGAGTTTGGATCCATTTTATAGCAGTATCAATCAACTTTTCAGATAATCAAAGTTTTTTACAACCACAATTAAGATACTTAAGTTATGTGAAAAAACGAACCGCAACCTCTAAAAAAACTTTAAACTAAAAATTACAAAATTGCTAGTTCTTAAAAAACAAGATCTGCCATAGAAAATAAAAGCGACTTTTCCCGAGTTCTTAAAGTCAAAAACTCGAAAAAAAAAAAATTCTCACAAAAATCAACATTTTTGCATTTCAAAGCTTTACCCAGACGGTCGGCCAAAACCACAAACAGTTTGGATCCACTTTATAGCAGTATTAATCAACTTTTCAGATAATCAAAGTTTTTT
>NW_022995850.1:15724-20614 GCF_900245975.1 Drosophila guanche | reverse complement strand
ATGTATATTGGTTATGATGGTTGATTGGGCATGTTTCCCATATACATGTATAATATAACTTCAGCATGATTTGATTATGAAGAAACGATAATGTACGATATGATATAGTGTACTGTATGGCCTTTCATATGAAATGGGCATTGTATTGATATAAATACAAAATGTATAATGGCTTTGATGGTTGATTGGGCATGTTTCCGATATACATGTATAATATAAATTAAGCATGATTTGATTATGAAGAAACGATAATGTACGATATGATATACTGTACTGTATGGCCTTTCATATGAAATAGGCATTGTTTTAATATAAATACAAGATGTATATTGGTTATGATGGTTGATTGGGCATGTTTCCCATATACATGTATAATATAACTTCAGCATGATTTGATTATGAAGAAACGATAATGTACGCTTTGATATACTGTACTGTATGGCCTTTCATATAAAATAGGCATTGTTTTGATATAAATACAAGATGTATATTGGTTATGATGGTTGATTGGGCATGTTTCCCATATACATGTATAATATAACTTCAGCATGATTTGATTATGAAGAAACGATAATGTACGCTTTGATATACTGTACTGTATGGCCTTTCATATGAAATGGGCATTGTATTGATATAAATACAAAATGTAAATTGGTTTTGATGGTTGATTGGACATGTTTCCCATATACATGTATAATATAACTTCAGCATGATTTGATTATGAAGAAACGATTATGTACGATATGATATACTGTACTGTATGGCCTTTCATATGAAATAGGCATTGTATTGATATAAATACAAGATGTAAATTGGTTATAATGGTTGATTGGGCATGTTTCCCATGTATTCCCCTGTATTGATATAAATACAAAATGTAAATTGGTTTTGATGGTTGATTGGACATGTTTCCCATATACATGTATAATATAACTTCAGCATGATTTGATTATGAAGAAACGATTATGTACGATATGATATACTGTACTGTATTGCCTTTCATATGAAATAGGCATTGTATTGATATAAATACAAAATGTATAATGGTTATGATGGTTGATATCATAAGGGCATTTTTTCCATATACATGTATAATATAACTTCAGCATGATTTGATTATGAAGAAACGATAATGTACGATATGATATAGTGTACTGTATGGCCTTTCATATGAAATGGGCATTGTATTGATATAAATACAAGATATTCTGTATGATTTTTCATATGTTAGCCGTGACCCTGGGGAAAAACCTGTATATGCACTGGTGTCCGACTTGATATATATCATCTGATGAAAAATTTTAAATTTTGTCTTTACATATGATATGGGGGAAAATACCTATCTGACAATGTCTGATACTTTATTTGGTTGGATATGTATATAGTTGTTACTATATATGAATAACATTGAAGTGTTTGTGTTTTTCTTGTATTAAAATACTAGAAGAAATGACTGTTAAGGGGAACTACCTGATGTAGGCACCCGATTTATGGAAGCCGTGGCAAAAAACCTATATAGGGAGTGGTATCGTGCTGGGTATGTTTTATATGTTGAATAATTTAAAATTTGTCTTTACATATGATATGGGGGAAAATACCTAGCTGACAATGTCTGATACTTTATTTGGTTGGATATGTATATAGTTGTTACTATATATGAATAACATTGAAGTGTTTGTGTTTTTCTTTAATTAAAATACTAGAAGAAATGACTGTTAAGGGGAACTCCCTGATGTAGGCACCCGATTTGCGGAAGCCGTGGCAANAAACCTATATAGGGAGTGGTATCGTGCTGGGTATGTTTTATATGTTGAAAAATTTAAAATTTGTCTTTACATATGATATCGGGAAAATACATAGCTGGCAATGTCTAATACTTTATTTGGTTGGATATATATATATAGTTTTTACTATATATAAATAATATTAAAGTGTTTGTGTGTTTCTTGTATTAAAATACTAGAAGAAATGACTGTTAAGGGGAACTCCCTGATGTAGGCACCCGATTTGCGGAAGCCGTGGCAAAAAACCTATATAGGGAGTGGTATCGTGCTGGGTATGTTTTATATGTTGAAAAATTTAAAATTTGTCTTTACATATAAAACTTTATTTGGTTGGATATATATATAGTTGTTACAATATATGAATAATATTAAAGTGTTTGTGTGTGTCTTGTATTAAAATACAATAATTTAATACAAATTTTTAATGGTTGATTCAAATGGTTAAGGGCATGTTTCCCATATACGTGTATAATATAACTTCAGCATGATTTGATTATGAAGAAACGATAATGTACGATATGATATAGTGTACTGTATGGCCTCTCATATCAAATAGGCATTTTATTGATATAAATACAAAATGTATAATGGTTATAATGATTGTTGATTAATAAATATGGAAAAGGGCATTTTTCCCATATACATGTATAATATAACTTCAGCATGATTTGATTATGAAGAAACGATAATGTACGATATGATATACTGTACTGTATGGCCTTTCATATGAAATAGGCATTGTGTTGATATAAATACGAGATGTAAATTGGTTTTGATGGTTGATTGGCCATGTTTCCCATATACATGTATAATATAACTTCGGCATGAGTTGATTATGAAGAAACGTACGATATGTATAATGTACGTATAATAGACGATAGATATACTATACTGTATTGCCTTTCATATGAAATTGGCATTGTATTGATATAAATACAAAGTTTATAATGGCTTTGATGGTTGATTGGCCATGTTTCCCATATACATGTATAATATAACTTCGGCATGAGTTGATTATGAAGAAACGTACGATATGTATAATGTACGTATAATGTACGATATGATATACTGTACGGTATGGCCTCTCATAAGATATAGGAATGTATTTATACAAATAAAAAATGTATAATGGTTATGATGGTTGATATCATAAGGTCATTTTTTCCATATACATGTATAATATAAATTCAGCATGATTTGATTATGAAGAAACGATAATGTACGATTTGATATACTGTACTGTATGGCCTTTCATATGAAATAGGCATTGTATTGATATAAATACAAAATGTATAATGGTTATGATGGTTGATTGGCCATGTTTCCCATATACATGTATAATATAACTTCAGCATGATTTGATTATGAAGAGACGATAATGTACGATATGAGACAGAGTCACAGGAAGAGAGACAGGAGGCAAAGACACAGGCAGAGAGAGAGGGAAAGAGACAGGCAGAGAGACAGTCAGAGAGACAGGCAAAGAGACAGACAGAGATACAGGAAGAGAGACATCAGGTAGAGGGACGGGAAGAGACATCAGGTAGAGGGACAGGCAGAGAGAGAGGCAAAGAGACAGATAGAGTCACAGGAAGAGAGACATCAGGCAGAGAGACAGGCAAAGAGACAGACAGAGAGACAGGAGGCAGAGAGACAGGCAGAGAGCCAGCAAGAGAGACAGGCAAAGAGACTCACAGAGATAGAGGAACAGAGACAGCAGGCAGAGGGACAGGCAGAGAGAAAGGCAGAGAGACAGACAGAGGCACAGGAAGAGAGACAGCAGGCAGAGAGGCAGGCAAAGAGACAGACAGAGAGACAGGAGTCAGAGAGACAGGCAGAGACAGGAGGTAGATACAGGCAGAGACAGGAGGTAGATACAGGCAGAGAGACAGCAAGACAGACAGGCAACGAGACTTACAGAGATACCGAAAGAGAGACAGCAGGCAGAAGGACAGGCAGAGAGAGAGGCAAAGAGACAGAAAGAAACCCAGGAAGAGAGACAGGAGGCAGTGAGCCAGGCAGAGCGAGAGGCAAACAGACAGACAGAGACACAGGAAGAGAGACAGGAGGCAGAGAGACAGACAGAGAGACAGCAAGCAGAGGGACAGGCAGAGAGGAAGGCAAAGAGACAGACAGAGTCACAGGAAGAGAGACAGCAGGCAGCGAGACAGGCAAAGAGACAGCCAGAGAGACAGGAAGAGAGACGAAGGCGGAAAGACAGGAAGAGACAGCAGGCAAAAAGAAAGGCAACGAGACAGACAGAGAGACAGGAAGAGAGACAGGAGGCAGAGAGACAGGCAGAGAGACAGGCAAAGAGACAGACAGAGACACAGGAAGAGAGACAGGATTCAGGGACAGGCAGAGAGACTGGAGGAAGAGAGACAGGAGGCAGAGAGACAGCCAGAGAGACAGGAAGAGAGACAGCAGGCAGAGAGAGAGAGGCAAAGAGACAGAAAGAGACCCAGGAAGAGAGACAGGAGGCAAAGAGACAGGCAGAGTGACAGGAAGAGAGACAGCAGGCAGAGAGAGAGGCAAAGAGACAGAAAGAGACCCAGGAAGAGAGACAGGAGGCAAAGAGACAGGCAGAGTGAGGGGCAAAGAGAAAGACAGAGACACTGGAAGAAAAACAGGAGGCAAAGAGACATGCATAGTGAAAGGTAAAGAGACAGACAGAGACACAGAAGGAGAGACAGGAGGCAGTAAGACAGGCAGAGCGAGAGGCAAAGAGACAGGCAGAGATACAGGAAGAGAGACAGCAGGCAGAGGGACAGGCAGAGAGAGAGGCAAAGAGACAGGCCGACACAGGAAGAGAGACAGGAGGGAAAGACACAGGTAGGCAAAAATAGAGACAGAGAGATAGGAAGACAGACAGGAGGCAGAGAGACAAGAGACAGACAGACAGGTACAGAGACACGCAAAGAGACAGACAGAAATACATGAAGAGAGACAGAAGGCCAAAAGACAGGCAGAGAGATAGGAAGAGAGACAGGAGGCAGAGAGACAGGCAGAGAGACAGCAAGCAGAGGGACAGGCAGAAAGGGAGGCAAAGAGACAGACAGAGGCACAGGAAGAGAGACAGCAGGCAGAGAGACAGGCAAAGAGACAG
>NW_022995850.1:12057-14582 GCF_900245975.1 Drosophila guanche | reverse complement strand
CAGGCAGAGAGACACAGGAAGAGAGACAGCAAGCAGAGGGACAGGCAGAGAGGGAGGCAAAGAGACAGACAGAGGCACAGGAAGAGAGACAGCAGGCAGAGAGACAGGCAAAGAGACAGACAGAGAGACAGGAAGAGAGACAGGAGGCAGAGAGACAGGCAAAAAGACAGACAGAGAGACTGGAAGACAGACAGGAGGCAGAGAGACAAGAGACAGACAGACAGACAGACAGACAGGTACAGAGACACGCACAGAGACAGACAGAAATACAGGAAGAGAGACAGAAGCCAAAAAGACAGGCAGGAGATAAGAAGAGAGACAGGAAGAGAGACAGGAGGAGCGAAAGGCAGATAGGCAGGAGGCAGAGAGACAGGCAAAGAGACAGACAGAGACACAGGAAGAGAGACAGGAGGCAGAGAGACAGGCAGAGAGACAGGCAAAGAGACAGACAGAGACACAGGAAGAGAGACAGGATTCAGAGACAGGCAGAGAGACTGGAGGAAGAGAGACAGGAGGCAGAGAGACAGGAAGAGAGACAAGCAGAGACAAAGGAAGCAGAGGGACAGCAAGAGAGACAGAAAGCAGAGAGACAGGCACAGAGACAGGAAGAGAGGCAGGCAGAAAGACAGCAAGAGAGACAGAAGGCAGTGAGACAGGCAAAGAGACAGACAGAGTCACAGGAAGAGAGACAGGAGGCAGAGAGACAGGCAGAGAGAAAGGCAACGAGACAGACAGAGACACAGGATTCAGAGACAGGCAGAGAGACTGGAGGAAGAGAGATAAAGACAGGCAAAGAGACAGGAGGCAAAAAGACAGGCAAAGATACAGACAGAGAGACAGGAAGAGAAACGGGAGGCAGAGAGACAGGCATAAAGACAGACAGAGAGACAGGAAGACAGACAGGAGGCAGAGAGACAAGAGACAGACAGACAGGTTCAGATACACGCAAAGAGACAGACAGAAATACAGGAAGAAAGACAGAAGGCAAAAAGACAGGCAGAGAGATAGGAAGAGAGACAGGAGAAAGAGACAGACAGAGAGTCAGTCAGAGAGACAGGCAAAGAGACTAACAGAGATATATGAACAGAGACAGCAGGTAGAGGGGCAGGCAGAGAGACAGCAAAAGAGACAGGCAAAGAGATAGACAGAGATACAGGAAGAGTGACAGCAGGCAGAGGGACAGGCAGAGAGAGAGGCAAAGAGACATACCGAGACACAGGAAGAGAGACACGAGGCAAAGAGACAGGCAGAGAGAGAGGCAAAGAGACAGACAGAGGCACAGGAAGAGAAACAGCAGGCAGAGAGACAGGCAAAGAGACAGACAGAGAGACAGGAAGAGAGACAGGAGGCAGAGAGACAGGCAGAGAGTCAGGCGCAGCGACAGACAGAGACACAGGAAGAGAGACAGGAGGCAGAGGGACAGGCAGAGAGTCAGGCGCAGCGACAGACAGAGACACAGGAAGAGAGACAGGAGGCAGAGGGACAGGCAGAGAGAAAGGCAGAGAGACAGGAGGCAGAAAACAGGCACAGAGTCAGGCGCAGAGACAGACAGAGACACAGGAAGAGAGACAGGTGGCAGAGAGACAGGCAGAGAGACAGGAAGCAGAGAGACAGGCAGAGAGACCGCAAAGAGACAGGCAAAGAGACTCACAGAGAAACAGGAACAGACACAGCAGGCAGAGGAACAGGCAGAGAGACTGTCAGAGAGACAGCAGGCAGAGAGACAGGTATAGACAGGACACAGAAACAGGCAGAGAGTCAGTCAGAGAGACAGGCAAAGAGACTAACAGAGATATATGAACAGAGACAGCAGACAGAGGGGCAGGCAGAGACACAGCAAAAGAGACAGGCAAAGAGATAGACAGAGATACAGGAAGAGTGACAGCAGGCAGAGGGACAGGCAGAGAGAGAGAGGCAAAGAGACATACCGAGACACAGGAAGAGAGAGACACGAGGCAAAGAGACAGGCAGAGAGAGAGCCAAAGAGACAGACAGAGAGACAGAAAGAGAGACAGGCAGGCAAAGAGACTCACAGACATAAAGAAACTATATAAGGATGCCTCGTCGGCCCCAATTCTCAGTGCACGTTTGCTTGTCGACGCGGAAGGTTGGTTGCGAACAAAATTTGTTTTCAATTTTTTTTAAATGTTTATTTTTTCAGAACACAGACTACTTTTATGTAGCAAAAGTATATAGGTATGTATGTATATATGTATGTAGGTATGTACATATGTATGTCTGTATGTATGTACATATGTATGTTGTTATGTACATATGCAGTCAGAGAGACAGCAGGCAGCGGGACAGGCAGAGAGTCAGGCGCAGAGACAGACAGAGACACAGGAAGAGAGATAGGAGGCAGAGAGAAAGGCCGAGAGACAGGAGGCAGAGAAACAGGCACAGAGTCAGGCGCAGAGACAGACAGAGACACAGGAAGAGAGACAGGTGGCAGAGAGACAGACAGAGAGACAGGAGGCAGAGAGACAGGCAGAGAGACCGCAAGAGAGACAGGCAAAGAGACTCAC
>NW_022995850.1:7115-9642 GCF_900245975.1 Drosophila guanche | reverse complement strand
AGGCAGAGAGACACAGGAAGAGAGACAGCAAGCAGAGGGACAGGCAGAGAGACAGGCAGAGAGACAGGAGGCAGAGAGACAGGCAGAGAGACAGCAAGAGAGACAGCAAGAGAGACAGCAAGAGAGACAGCAAGCAGAGGGACAGGCAGAGAGGGAGGCAAAGAGACAGACAGAGGCACAGGAAGAGAGACATCAGGTATAGGGACAGGCAGAGAGAGAGTCAAAGAGACAGACAGAGTCACAGGAAGAGAGTCATCAGGCAGAGAGGCAGAGGCAGAGAGACAGGAAGAGATACAGGCAGAGTCACAGAAAGAGAGACAGCAGGCAGAGAGGCACGCAAAGAGACAGACAGAGAGACAGGAGGCAGAGAGACCGCAAGAGAGACAGGAAGAGATACAGGCAGAGTCACAGGAAGAGAGACAGCAGGCAGAGAGGCACGCAAAGAGACAGACAGAGAGACAGGGGGCAGAGATACCGCAAGAGAGACAGCTAAAGAGACTCACAGAGATACAGGAACAGACACAGCAGACAGAGGGACAGGCAGAGAGATAGGCAGAGAGATAGGCAAAGAGACAGACAGAGACACAGGAAGAGAGACAGCAGGCAGAGAGGCACGCAAAGAGACAGACAGAGAGACAGGAGGCAGAGATACCGCAAGAGAGACAGGCAAAGAGGCTCACAGAGATACAGGAACAGACACAGCAGGCAGAGGGACAGGCAGAGATACAGTCAGAGAGACAGCAAGCAGAGAGACAGGCAGAGAGGGAGGCAAAGAGACAGACAGAGATACAGGAAGAGAGACATCAGGTAGAGAGACAGCCAGATAGACAGGAAGAGATACAGGCAGAGACACAGGAAGAGAGACAGCAGGCAGAGAGGCACGCAAAGAGACAGACAGAGAGACAGGAGGCAGAGAGACAGGCAGAGAGACCGCAAGAGACAGGCAAAGAGGCTCACAGAGATACAGGAACAGACACAGCAGGCAGAGGGACAGGCAGAGAGAGAGAGGGGAAGAGACAGACAGAGATACAGGAAGAGAGACAGCAGGCAGTGGGACAGGCAGAGAGACAGGAGGCAGAGAAACAGGCACAGAGTCAGGCGCAGAGACAGACAGAGACACAGGAAGAGAGACATCAGGTAGAGGGACAGGCAGAGAGAGAGGCAAAGATACAGACAGAGTCACAGGAAGAGAGACATCAGGCAGAGAGACAGGCAGAGAGACACAGGAAGAGAGACAGCAGGCAGAGAGAAAGGCAGAGAGACAGGAGGCAGATAAACAGGCACAGAGTCAGGCGCAGAGACACAGGAAGAGAGACATCAGGTAGAGGGACAGGCAGAGAGAGAGGCAAAGAGACAGACAGAGATACAGGAAGAGAGACAGCAGGCACAGGGACAGGCAGAGAGAGAGGCAAAGAGACAGACAGAGAGACCGGAACGACGAGACGAAGGCAGCGAGCAAGAGAGACAGGAAAAGAGACTCACAGAGATACAGGAACAGAGACAGCAGGCAGAGAGACAGGCAGAGAGACANAGCAAGCAGAGGGACAGGCAGAGAGGGAGGCAAAGAGACAAGCAGAGAGACAGCAGGCAGAGAGACAGGCTGAGAGACAGGCAGAGCCAGGAGGCACATACAGGCAGAGAGGCAGGCAGAGAGAGAGGAAAATCGACAGGGAAAGAGACAGACAGAGATACAGGAAGAGAGACAGCAGGCACAGGGAAAGGCAGAGAGACAGGTAAAGAGACAGGAGGCAGAGAGCCAGGCAGAGAGACAGCAAGCAGAGGGACAGGCAGAGAGAGAGGCAAAGATACAGACAGAGTCACAGGAAGAGAGACATCAGGCAGAGAGACAGGCAGAGAGACACAGGAAGAGAGACAGCAGGCAGAGAGAAAGGCAGAGAGACAGGAGGCAGATAAACAGGCACAGAGTCAGGCGCAGAGACACAGGAATTCTCTGTAGTCCATCTCCCTGTCCGTCTCTCTCTCCGTTTCTCTGTCTGTCTCAGTGTCCTTCTCTCTGTAGTCGGTCTCTCTGTCCGTCTCTCTGTGTCCTTCTCTCTGTCTTCCGTCTCTCTGTCGTCCGTCTCTCTGTCCATATTTGTCCTGTGTCTTTGTCCGTCTCTCAGTCAGTCTCTCTGCCGTTAGAGGCTAACAGAGATACATTAACAGAGACAGCAGGCAGAGGGGCCGGCAGAGAGACAGCAAAAGAGACAGTCAAAGAAAAAGACAGAGATACAGGAAGAGAGACAGCAGGCAGAGGGACAGGCAGAGAGAGAGGCAAAGAGACATACCGAGACACAGGAAGAGAGACACGAGGCAAAGAGACAGGCAGAGAGACAGAAAGAGAGACAGGCAGGCAAAGAGACTCACAGACATAAAGACACTATATAAGGATGCCTCGTCGGCCCCAATTCTCAGTGCACGTTTGCTTGTCGACGCGGAAGGTTGGTTGCGGACAAAATTTTTTTTCAATTTTTTTTTAAATGTTTATTTTTTCAGAACACAGACTACTATTATGTAGCAAAAGTAT
>NW_022995850.1:4691-5982 GCF_900245975.1 Drosophila guanche | reverse complement strand
CAGGCAGAGAGACACAGGAAGAGAGACAGCAAGCAGAGGGACAGGCAGAGAGGGAGGCAAAGAGACAGACAGAGGCACAGGAAGAGAGACAGCAGGCAGAGAGACAGGCAAAGAGACCGCAAGAGACAGGCAAAGAGGCTCACAGAGATACAGGAACAGACACAGCAGGCAGAGGGACAGGCAGAGAGAGAGGCAAAGAGACAGACAGAGTCACAGGAAGAGAGACATCAGGCAGAGAGACAGGCAGAGAGACACAGGAAGAGCAGGCAGAGAGACAGGCTGAGTGACAGGCATAGAGAGCTGGCTGAGACAGACAGAGATACAGGCAAAGAGACAGACAGAGATACCGGAAGAGAGACATCAGGTAGAGAGACAGCCAGAGAGACAGGAAGAGATACAGGCAGAGTCACAGGAAGATAGCAAGCAGGCAGAGAGGCACGCAAAGAGACAGCCAGAGAGACAGGAGGCAGAGAGATCGCAAGAGAGACAGGCAAAGAGACTCACGGAGATACAGGAACAGACACAGCAGGCAGAGGGACAGGCAGAGAGGGAGGCAAAGAGACAGACAGAGAGACAGGAGGCAGAGAGACAGGCAGAGAGGCAGGCTGAGTGACAGGCATAGACAGCTGGCTGAGACAGGTAAAGAGACAGACAGAAATACAGGAAGAGAGACATCAGGTAGAGGGACAGGCAGAGAGAGAGGCAAAGAGACAGACAGAGTCACAGGAAGAGAGACATCAGGCAGAGAGACAGGCAGAGAGACACAGGAAGAGACACAGCAGGCATAGGGACAGGCAGAGAAACAGGAGGCAGAGAGACAGGAGGCAGAGAGACACGCAGAGAGACAGCAAGAGAGACAGCAAGCAGAGGGACAGGCAGAGAGGGAGGCAAAGAGACAGACAGAGAGACAGGAAGAGAGACAGGAGGCAGAGAGCCAGGCACAGAGTCAGGCGCAGAGACAGACAGAGACACAGGAAGACACAGGAAGAGAGACAGCAAGCAGAGGGACAGGCAGAGAGACAGGAGGCAGAGAGACAGGAGGCAGAGAGACACGCAGAGAGACACGCAGAGAGACAGCAAGAGAGACAGCAAGCAGAGGGACAGGCAAAGAGACAGACAGAGAGGCAGGAAGAGAGACAGCAGGCAGAGAGGCACGCAAAGAGACAGACAGAGAGGCAGAGAGACAGGCAGAGAGACCGCAAGAGAGACAGGCAAAGAGACAGGCAAAGAGACTCACAGAGATACAGGAACAGACACAGCAGGCAGAGGGACAGGCAGAGAGACAGTCAGA
>NW_022995850.1:0-1896 GCF_900245975.1 Drosophila guanche | reverse complement strand
AGGCAGAGAGACACAGGAAGAGAGACAGCAAGCAGAGGGACAGGCAGAAAGGGAGGCAAAGAGACAGACAGAGGCACAGGAAGAGAGACAGCAGGCAGAGAGACTCACAGACATAAAGAAACTATATAAGGAGGCCTCGTCGGCCCCAATTCTCAGTGCACGTTTGCTTGTCGACGCGGAAGGTTGGTTGTGGACAAAAATTTTTTTCAACTTTTTTTTAAATGTTTATTTTTTCAGAACACAGACTACTATTATGTAGTTATGTACATATGCAGTCAGAAAGACAGCAAGCAGAGGGACAGGCAGAAAGGGAGGCAAAGAGACAGACAGAGAGACAGCAGGCGGAGAGACAGGCTGAGAGACAGGCAGAGACAGGAGGCACATACAGGCAGAGAGGCAGGCAGAGAGAGAGGAAAATAGACAGGGAAAGAGACAGACAGAGATACAGGAAGAGAGACAGCACCGTGTCCCTGTCCGTCTCTCTCTCCGTTTCTCTGTCTGTCTCTCTGGCCTTGCTGCTCTGCTTCCGTCGCTCGTTCTCTCTGTCCTTTTCTCTGAGTGTCTCTATGTCCTTGTCTCTTCCGTCCGTCTCTCTGTGTCCTTCTCTCTGTCGTCCGTCTCTCTCTGTCCTTCTCTCTGTCGTTCGTCAGGGACAGGCAGAGAGGGAGGCAAGGAGAGAGGAAAATAGACAGAGACAGCAGGCAGAGAGACAGGCAGAGAGACATAGGAAGAGAGACAGCAGGCAGAGGGACAGGCAGAAAGGGAGGCAAAGAGACAGACAGAGGCACAGGAAGAGAGACAGCAGGCAGAGAGACAGGCAAAGAGACAGGCAGAGGCACAGGAACAGACACAGCAGGCAGAGGGACAGGCAGAGAGAGAGGCAAAGAGACAGACAGAGATACAGAGACAGACAGAGTCACAGGAAGAGAGACATCAGGCAGAGAGACAGGCAGAAAGACACAGGAAGAGAGACAGCATGCAGAGAGACAGCAAAAGAGACAGTCAAAGAGATAGACAGAGATACAGGAAGAGAGAGCAGGCAGAGGGACAGGCAGAGAGAGAGGCAAAGAGACATACCGAGACACAGGAAGAGAGACACGAGGCAAAGAGACAGGCAGAGAGAGGGGCAAAAAGACAGGCAGAGAGACAGAAAGAGAGACAGGCAGGCAAAGAGACTCACAGACATAAAGAAACTATATAAGGATGCCTCGTCGCCCCAATTCTCAGTGCACGTTTGCTTGTCGACGCGGAAGGTTGGTTGCGGACAAAATTTTTTTCAATTTTTTTTAAATGTTTATTTTTTCAGAACACAGACTACTATTATGTAGCAAAAGTATGTATGTATGCATGTATATATATATGTAGGTATGTACATATGTATGTATGTATGTATGTACATATGTATGTTGTTATGTACATATGCAGTCAGAGAGACAGCAGGCAGAGAGAGAGGCAAAGAGACAGGCGGGCAAAGAGCCTCACAGACATAAAGAAACTATATAAGGAGGCCTCGTCGGCCCCAATTCTCAGTGCACGTTTGCTTGTCGACGCGGAAGGTTGGTTGCAGACATTTTTTTTCAATTTTTTTTAAATGTTTATTTTTTCAGAACACAGACTACTATTATGTAGCAAAAGTATGTATGTATGTATGTATATATATATGTAGGTATGTACATATGTATGTATGTATGTATGTACATATGTATGTATGTATGTATGTACATATGTATGTTGTTATGTACATATGCAGTCAGAGAGACAGCAGGCAGAGAGACAGGCAAAGAGACAGGCGGGCAAAGAGACTCACAGACATAAAGAAACTATATAAGGAGGCCTCGTCGGCCCCAATTCTCAGTGCACGTTTGCTTGTCGACGCGGAAGGTTGGTTGCGGACAA
>NW_022995849.1:20137-20716 GCF_900245975.1 Drosophila guanche | reverse complement strand
CCGTCCCTCTGCCTCTGCCGACTTTTAACCAGCCCCCCCCACCCTCGTGCAGCTTATATTTGTTTTATACCCGGTACTCGAAGAGTAAATAGGGTATATTGTATTTGTGCACAAAGTTAATGTATGTAACACACAGAAGGAATCGTTTCCGACCCCATAAAGTGTATATATTCTTGATCACCATCAATAGCCGAGTCGAGTGAGCCCTGTCTGTCTGTCCGCCTGTCCGTCCGTCTGTCCGTCCGTCTTGTTGAGCAGCTGAATCTCAGAGACTATAAAAGCTAGAGCCACCAAATTCTGCATCCAGAATTCTGTATGCTCACACTGTTACAAGTGTATTTAAAAAAATGTGAGCCGCCCCCTTCCGCCCCCGCAAAAGGGCGAAAACCTCCCAAATCTACAATTTTAAAGATAAAAGAAAACTAAAAACGCCATTCTGTAGGAAATGCCCATATCTATCAGATCACCACAATTTAAAGATAGAAGAAAACTAAAAACGCCATTCTATAGGGAATGGCCATATCTATCAGATCACCAAATTGGGATCCGATTGGATCATTATTATAGCCAGAAAGAAGA
>NW_022995849.1:12877-14092 GCF_900245975.1 Drosophila guanche | reverse complement strand
GATTGAGCCCTGTCTGTCTGTCCGCCTGTCCGTCCGTCTGTCCGTCCGTCTTGTTGAGCAGCTGAATCTCAGAGACTATAAAAGCTAGAGCCACCAAATTCTGCATCCAGAATTCTGTATGCTCACACTGTTACAAGTGTATTTAAAAAAATGTGCCCCGCCCCCTTCCGCCCCCGCAAAAGGGCGAAAACCTCCCAAATCTACAATTTTAAAGATAAAAGAAAAATAAAAACGACATTCTGTAGGAAATGCCCATATCTATCAGATCACCAAATTGGGATCCGATTGGATCATTATTATGGGCAGAAAGAAGAAATTAATTAGCAGTGGCTAAACACACACTGTCCTGCAGCTTTTGTTGTTCTTTTCACATTCTCTCATTCACACTCTGCTTCACTCGGCTTCGGCCTCTGCCGTCCCTCTGCCTCTGCCGACTTTTAACCAGCCCCCCCCACCCTCGTGCAGCTTATATTTGTTTTATACCCGGTACTCGAAGAGTAAACAGGGTATATTGTATTTGTGCACAAAGTTAATGTATGTAACACACAGAAGGAATCGTTTCCGACCCCATAAAGTGTATATATTCTTGATCACCATCAATAGCCGAGTCGATTGAGCCCTGTCTGTCTGTCCATCCGTCTGTCCGTCTGTCCGTCCGTCTTGTTGAGCACCTGAATCTCAGAGACTATAAAAGCTAGAGCCACCAAATGTTGCATCCAGACTTCTGTAAGCTCACACTGTTACAAGTGTATTTAAAAAATGTGCCCCGCCCCGTTCCGCCCCCGCAAAAGGGCGAAAACCTCCCAAATCTACAATTTTAAAAATAAAAGAAAACTAAAAACGCTATTCTGTAGGGAATGGCCATATCTATCAGATCACCAAATTGGGATCCGATTGGATCATTATTATGGGCAGAAAGAAGAAATTAATTAGCAGTGGCTAAACACACACTGTCCTGCAGCTTTTGTTGTTCTTTTCACATTCTCTCATTCACACTCTGCTTCACTCGGCTTCGGCCTCTGCCGTCCCTCTGCCTCTGCCGACTTTTAACCAGCCCCCCCCACCCTCGTGCAGCTTATATTTGTTTTATACCCGGTACTCGAAGAGTAAATAGGGTATATTGTATTTGTGCACAAAGTTAATGTATGTAACACACAGAAGGAATCGTTTCCGACCCCATAAAGTGTATATATTCTTGATCACCATCAATAGCCG
>NW_022995849.1:6693-7301 GCF_900245975.1 Drosophila guanche | reverse complement strand
CATATCTATCAGATCAATAAATTGGGATCCGATTGGATCATTATTATAGCCACAAAGAAGAAATTAATTAGCAGTGGCTAAACCCACACTGTCCTGCAGCTTTGGTTGTTCTTTTCACATTCTCTCATTCACACTCTGCTTCACTCCTCCTCTGCCTCTGCCGTCCCTCTGCCTCTGCCGACTTTTAATCACACCCCCCGCACCCCACTTCCCTCACGCAGCTTATATTTGTTTTATAGCCGGTACTCTAAGAGTAAATAGGGTATATTGTATTTGTGCACAAAGTTAATGTATGTAACACACAGAAGGAATCGTTTCCGACCCCATAAAGTGTATATATTCTTGAATCTCAGAGACTATAAAAGCTAGAGCCACCAAATTTTGCATCCAGACTTCTGTATGCTCACACTGTTATAAGTGTATTTTAAAAATGTGCCCCGCCCCATTCCGCCCCCGCAAAAGGGCGAAAACCTCACAAATCTAAAATTTTAAAGATAGAAGAAAGATTAAAGAAAGTAAATAGGGTATATTGTATTTGTGCACAAAGTTAATGTATGTAACACACAGAAGGAATCGCTTCCGACCCCATTAGGTGTATATTTTCTTGA
>NW_022995849.1:0-524 GCF_900245975.1 Drosophila guanche | reverse complement strand
TATTGTATTTGTGCACAAAGTTAATGTATGTAACACACAGAAGGAATCGCTTCCGACCCCATTAGGTGTATATTTTCTTGATCACCATCAATAGCCGAGTCGATTGAGCCCTGTCTGTCTGTCCGTCTGTCCGTCCGTCTGTCCGTCCGTCTTCTTGAGCACCTGAATCTCAGAGACTATAAAAGCTAGAGCTACCAAATTTTGCATCCAGACTTCTGTATGCTCACACTGTTACAAGTGTATTTTAAAAATTTGCCCCGCCCCATTCCGCCCCCGCAAAAGGGCGAAAACCTCCCAAATCTACAATTTTAAAGATAGAAGAAAACTAAAAACGCCATTCTGTAGGGAATGCTCATATCTATCAGATCAATAAATTGGGATCCGATTGGATCATTATTATAGCCAGAAAGAAGAAATTAATTAGCAGTGGCTAAAACCACACTGTCCTGCAGCTTTTGTTATTCTTTTCACATTCTCTCATTCACACTCTGCTTCACTCGGCCTCTGCCTCTGCCTCTGCCGGC
>NW_022995848.1:17411-20863 GCF_900245975.1 Drosophila guanche | reverse complement strand
CGATCATCCGTCCCTCTTTTTGGTGCCACCGGACCTTGCCTGCAGGCGAAAAAACGGATGGACTTGGCGATCGGGACCGAGTTGTTTATATACATATATCTCACGCGCAACTATAAAACCATCTATTATATTATATCACCGCGCCTTGTGTAAAGAAATGTTGGTGCTTGCATATGTAGGGTGTGGAAAAATTAGCTCAGCGGTCATTGCCCTTGCGGCTGACCATACACCTATGCGCACTTAATTAGACCCACCTGACCGTATGTCACCTATTCTCTCCTTCTCTCAGGTTATTAAAATTGTTCGATGCCGACATTCTAAAAGCAACTTAAGGGAAGAAAAGTAAATCACAAAAATCTAGAAAAGAAAACTTAATGAAAAATTATGGATAGAAGAAAAAAAATAGAAAAGAAAATTGTTCAATAATATTAAATATTCCTAGACATTAACTTAGAATTAGAAGAAGAAAAACATGAAATTTATGCGTACTTAATAATAGATTCTAAAAGGGTGCATCATCGGTCTCATTGTGTCCATGGAAGGGTATTGGTAAAATACCTCTTCATAACGCTTCTTTGTTATTTTGCATATTTCTACATTTCTTTAACAGTTAGAACGTGAAATTGGGCCCAACGACACCAACAGCTGTTTAAAAGTCTGTAAGTAGACACACATATACACACATACACTCCGGGTCAGGAGAATAGCGTCTATACAGTGAGACATGCATGCTTAACCATATATAAAATGAAATATTATTAACTATAATCACTACACTTATGCCATTTAATTCATTTAATTAATTAATTCTTACTTTATATTTTGATTATATTATTTTTATTCATATTTGATTATTCTCTTGAATTCCTATGTATTAAATTAGTCCCACATATATATACCCATGCAGTAAAAATAGTTTTAAGGGTTAGGGTAGAAATAATGGGGGTTACAAACAACCTGAAGTCTTACAAGTCAAAGTAAAATTATAACGATTTAACATGAATTTCTAATCTGATTTTTGGGAGGGGTTCCTAAGGCACATAGGCAGCAGCATGGAGGGTGGGTCAAGAGGGAAGAGCACAACCACCTTGCTCTTCACAGTAGGTAGTGGACCTTAAGTTCCGTCCGGGTTTGTAATTCCAATCCCAGTTCCCGTAAATCTGTCTACGATTTTGTTAGGTGACGGAGTTCGTTTTCGCAGCACAACACCCACCCCGTTTTCCCTGAGCCTAGCCGGCAAACTTTTAGTAGACAGAGAGTGCTGACGAGACGACACTTCTCGTGTCCGTTACATATCATAAAAAATAAACCCGACTTTTCCCGAGTTTTTAAAGTTAAAAATTCCTAAAAAATACCTCACAACAATCAATATTTTTACATTTCAAAGCTTTTCCGAGACGTTAGGCCAAAACCACACACAGTTTGGATCCACTTTATAGCAGCATCAAACAACTTTTCAGATAATCAAATTTCTTTACAACCAGATCTTACATACTAAAGTTATTTGAAAAAACAAACCGCTACTTAAGTACTTTTGTGAGTACATTTTTGCATTTCAAAGCATTTCCGAGACGATAGGCCAAAAACACACACAGTTTGGATCCACTTCATAGTAGCATCAAAAATACTTCACCACAATCAACCTTTTTGCATTTCAAAGCTTTTCCGAGACGGTAGGCTAAATCCACACACAGTTTGGATCCACTCTATAGCAGTATCAATCAACTTTTCAGATAATCAGAGTTTTTTGCAACCAGATCAAAGATACTTAAGTTATGTGAAAAAAACAAAACGCTACTTCTGAAAAAACCTTAAACAAAAAAGTAAAAACTTTGAAAATTCTTAAAAGAAAAGTTCTGCCATAGAAAATAAACCCGACTCTTCCCGAGATTTAAAGTCAAAATTTCGTAAAAAATACCTCACAACAATCAACATTTTTGCATTTCACAGCTTTTCCGAGACGGTAGGCCAAAACCACAAACAGTTTGGATCCACTTTATAGCAGTATCAATCAACTTTTCAGATAATCAAAATTCTTTACAACCAGATCTAAGATACTTTAGTTATGTGAAAAAACAAACTGCAACCTATAAAAAAACCTTAAACTAAAAATTACATCCTTAAAAAGTTCCTAAAAAACAAGCTCTGCCATAGAAAATAAACCCGACTCTTCCCGAATTTTTAAAGTCAAAATTTCAACCACAAAAATTCTCACAACAATCAACATTTTTGCATTTCAAAGCTTTTCCGAGACGATAGACCAAAACCACACACAGTTTAGATCCACTTCATAGCAGCATCAAACAACTTTTTAGATAATCAAATTTCTTTACAACCAGATCTAAGATACTTAAGTTATGTGAAAAAACAAACCGCAACCTCTAAAAAAAACCTTAAACTAAAAATTACATCCTTAATAAGTTCTTAAAAAACAAGTTCTGCTATAGAAAATAAACTCGACCTTTCCCGAGATTTAAAGTCAAAATTTCGTAAAAAATTCCTCACAACAATCAACATTGTTGCATTTCAAAGCTTTTCCGAGACGATAGGCCAAAACCACACACAGTTTGGATCCACTTTATAGCAGCATCAAACAACTTTTCAGATAATCAAATTTCTTTACAACCAGATCTTACATACTAAAGTTATGTGAAAAAACAAACCGCTACTTAAGTACTTTTGTGAGTACATTTTTGCATTTCAAAGCTTTTCCGAGACGATAGGCCAAAACCACACACAGTTTGGATCCACTTCATTGCAGCATCAAAAATACCTCACAACAATCAACATTTTTGCATTTCCAAGCTTTTCCGAGACGGTAGGCTAAATCCACACACAGTTTGGATCCACTCTATAGCAGTATCAGTCAACTTTTTAGATAATCAGAGTTTTTTGCAACCAGATCAAAGATACTTAAGTTATGTGAAAAAAACAAACCGCTACTTCTGAAAAAACCTTAAACAAAAAAGTAAAAACTTTGAAAATTCTTAAAAGAAAAGTTCTGCCATAGAAAATAAACCCGACTCTTCTCGAGATTTAAAGTCAAAATTTCGTAAAAAATACCCCACAACAATCAACATTTTTGCATTTCAAAGCTTTTCCGAGACGGTAGGCTAAATTTCACACAGTTTGGATCCACTCTATAGCAGTATCAATCAACTTTTCAGATAATCAGAGTTTTTTTGCAACCAGATCAAAGATACTTAAGTTATGTGAAAAAAACAAACCGCTTCTTAAGTACTTTTGTGAGTACATTTTTGCATTTCAAAGCTTTTCCGAGACGGTAGGCTAAATTTCACACAGTTTGGATCCACTCTATAGCAGTATCAATCAACTTTTCAGATAATCAAAGTTTTTTGCAACCAGATCTAAGATACTTAAGTTATGTGAAAAAACAAACCGCTACTTCTAAAAAAACCTTAAACAAAAATGTACAAACTTTAAAAATTCTT